>NC_142311.1:35857500-36147500 GCF_054855325.1 Carica papaya
GCAGTTGAAAAAGAATTCTGACAGAAAACTCAATGTTTCTGATTGTGATGATAAGACTGAGTCAATGGAAGTGGAGGAATTTGCAGCAAATGAAAAAGATGAGGGGACAGAGCACAATGAAGAAGCCCGTGACATGGAAAACACCATGAAAGAGATATCTCAGCACATGGGAACAAACATGACAATTGCTGGTCACGGGTCAGATGCCAATTCTGATGGAAATCCCAATGAATCTAAAGTTAAATCAAATCTCCAAGTTTCTGTTGCACCTGAGGTCTGTCAGGGAATATCCAGATGATGACTAACCTAATTTTAATTCTATTATTTACTTGTTTATTTATTGTTACCTTACAGATTGTAAAACCCTGTGGACGAATCAATTCTTGCATGGTTGTTGGGAGAGATACTCTATACATTTATGGGGGCATGATGGAGATGAAAGATCAAGAAATTACACTCGATGATCTGTATTCACTTAATCTTAGCAAACTTGACGAGTGGAAGTGTATCATTCCGGTTTGTTATCTTCTTCCTTATTTTTAAATTCTCATTATAATTAAGAGATTGTGGCTCTGTTCATAATACTTCTTGCTATTATGTTGATTAATGATGATATATCCTACTATTCTTGAGCGAGATGATTTTTTATATTCTACTATTCCATTAGCTATTATGACTTATTGGTTTTGGCTTATGGATGATATATCCTACTATTGTGTTGGTTATGATTTTATTGATCTCCCAAGTTCTGATCTTTTTGGGGAAGGGAGTGAGGAGGTAGGAGGGAGGAAAGAAGGGATTATGCAATAAGTTTTTCCTCTTTAGTCTTTTGAGCTCCAGGTTCTAATTATCAAAAGATTGGGAAGAGAAAGAATGAAGGAAACATGCTATGTGTCTTTCAGATAATCTCATGAAACCTGATAATAAGTAATATTGGCTTTATTGTGATGGCTTCTTCTGCTTTTTACGAGGCACTCGTAGAGACAAGTCTGTATGCAGTATACTGGTGGCTGGTGCATGGTTGACTTGCCCTGGACTGAGCTATTTCAGGTCCATGACAAACTGATGATATCTCTGCCTCTACAGACTTCAGTGAGGAGAATAAGGCTAACATGCTATATGTCTTTTAGATAACCCCATGAAACCTGATAAGTTTGTAAAAATTGACTTTATTATGACGGCCTCTTCTGCTTTTTAAATTTGATTTATTTTTCTGTGTGAATGTGGATGTAGGCTGTAGTTGCATTATCCAGCATGCTTATGTGGTTTATTGGTATGCTCTGGCTTATTTAGTTTTCTTATCCATTTAGGCATCTGAATCTGAATGGTTAGAAGCTTCAGAGGAAGATGGGGATGAAGATGAAAGTGAAGATGATGACAACAGCAGTGAGAATGATGATGATGATGATGATGATGAAGATGAGGATGAGGATGAGGATGACGTGGAGGTGCACCTCTTTCGTACTTGTTTCAGAAAATTTTGGTTGTTTGTTAGTCATCAATGGTCATTTATGACAAATTGAGTCCCAAATTTCTTCTTCAAATGGGATTTCCTTTTGATTCTTCTTACCTTTCTACCCTTAATATGGGGTATTACAAATATTTCATTCCTTTGGATTTGTGTTTAAGGAAATAAACCATAATGCCAACCTGCTTTTGCAGATGCCATGACTGAGCTACCACTCTGGCTTGTATTAAATGTTTTCTAGCATCATATAAACCCAACTACAAGAATTATAATGTTTTCATGAAGCAGTTGTTTCAGAAAATATAAGTTTCACAAGAAAATGAGAATTTCTGCTGATCTATTTGATTTCGTGTTCACTTGTCTGTGTAGGGCAGGAAGAATTGTGCTGGATCAGTTCAAGTTGGCGATGCCATTGCTATAATAAAGGGTGATGGAAAAATTCTTAGGAGAAAAGAGAAACGGGCTCGAATTGAGCAGATCAGGGCTAATCTTGGTCTTTCAGATTCACAAAGAACCCCAGTGGTATTTCCCCATTGGCAATGAACTAGATACTTGATTTTCAAATTTTTGAATCTAAAGTGGGCATTTCTAGAAGATGAGGTCTTAAATACTAGTAGTATCTGTTATGCACCTAATATATAGTTACTTTGTTGCTTTACTAATTGCTCCTCTTTTTTCTTTGAAGCCTGGAGAATCATTGAGGGATTTCTATAGACGCACAAGTTTGTACTGGCAAATGGCTGCCCATGAACATACTCAACACACTGGGAAGGTTTTTTCCTTTTTCCTTTTCCCAATTAATGCGTATTATCTATTCTGCCTCTTAAATTTCAATAATGAATCAAATGTTCAGGAAAAAAAATTAAAACACTGGTTTTTATAAAAACTTGCCTTTTGGGTTTGTGAATCTACTGGCTTCGTATATTTTTTGAAATAAAAAATTTTCTACTGGTTTCATATATTATTAGTCGTTTCATTGTCTTCCCAAATAATCAATCTTGGGGGTTATAAGAAGTTGCTTTTTGGGTTGTCTGTCTTACTGGGTTTTGTGTGGGCAACTGTGGGTACTTCATAAATTCATCTATCATTGATATTTATCTATCATTTTGTTATAATCAAGGAGCTTCGTAAGGATGGTTTTGATCTTGCTGAAGCTCGATATCAGGAACTAAAACCAATTCTTGACGAGGTAAATGTTTTTGCGCTCTTTTATCCACCATCTCTTATCGTGTGAGATATTGTTGACATTTAAATGCACGTATCTGATTTTCTGGGCATCCTGCAGTTAGCCATATTAGAGGCAGAGCAAAAGGCTGAAGAAGCTGAGGGGCCCGAAACTAGTTCGAGGAAGAGAGGCAAGAAGAAAGAGCGGAAGTGATCATCATCTCACTTGTCGGGGGGCATTTTTCTTTGGTACACAACGTCAAAAGCACCTAAACAGTTTTGGTAGTTTGATATAAATGTCCGAATTAATTTCCATCATGTATTTACACATGGGTGCAATTTATAAATTTTATATATTGTTAGGAATATGTTTATGGTTTGTATGGTGAAGATTACCAAATCAGAGAAATGTTAAAATGGACAAGAAAATTCAAAAGTTTGGAATCCTGGATTCTTATTATCGTTTACCACTTCAAAAGCTTTTATATTTCTTTCCTTTCAGATCATCCAAAAAAATAGTAATCAAAATAATGTTTGAATGTTTATGTGCTGATACCTATCCCCGCCCATAACTCCGTCTGTAACTGATACTGTTATCAGCCACTTTACCCCGAAATAACCCATAGATCGTGGTCTAAGAAACTTAGAAATCTCCGAACAATAAAGGAGTAAATAGCTGCAAATTTACAAGTTAATTTATTTGGAGTTATTTAATCAGTGATCTATTTCCAGTTGATTTCTGCCTGTGTTGGTATACTTCGAGCGACCCCATTCATCTCGGCATGGGATCCAACAATTTTACAAGTATTGACAAGATTCTATTTGTCCTCGCTACTTTCAACTTGCCAAATGTTGGAATATAGAGGATAGCAAAAATTAACAGAAATGCTCAAGAACCTGCAGCAATTGGATTATACAAAACAAAGTTTCCAGGCGGCAACAATTGATGCTTCTAGTATTCGACATTCGAGAAGGGGATTTTGATTGTCCCCTTTGACGAATTGGACGGTAGACCCACACTATTTGCCTTGAATGTTTTTTCCGCCAACTCTAATGTACGGGAAGCTTGGAGGGCCATCTCAGCATGGAGCTGGAGACATGACATAGCCATCTAAAACAACAATGCACCATCCGTCACAAGCACATATATAAAAATGACAGCCTAGAGATTGAAATCATAGAAGAACAAGAAAAATTTATGATTGTAAATAGATACATACACACGAATCCATGATCATACAAACTGAAAGAAAGCAGCAGGCAATGTCATTTCATACGGATATAAATATCCATGAACGGAGCTTCTACGCTAGCTCCCATGAAAGGGCAATGATGGATGAAATGAAAGGTAGCAAACAATATAATGTATATGTTGGATGTACCATGTCAGTGTAGAACAGACTCCATTTTCAAGAGATATTTCCACATAAGCATGCAGCTTGGCTAACTTCTACTACACTTAGCATTATCAGTAGAAAACTACAAACTTAGCCAGGAATGTATATGCATGGTTCAAGAAATGGTACCCAGTGAACAGCCTTTCAAGATCAAGGTTCAGCAGAAAATGAAGGGATCTATTGTATATCTACCAACCGATTACCCATAAAATTCCTGGGAATAATAATACTGATAATCCAAACCGGGGAAGAGGCAAAAAGGACACTGGACACTGTAATATCCACATTTTCTACTGATCTCCTAAATGTATCAAGCCAAAATGCAGCAACAGCAACCCCTAAAGAAAAGCCAAATGTGACCCTCTTTTTAGAGCTTTAGCATATTTCACTCACCGTGTAGCAATCCTTATCAGTGTCTGAGTCAGCCACATGAAGAGCCCATGTACGAACCCATTCAAGACCTTTGGAAAGTTCAAGGTTGCCTTCAACCAATGAAGATGCAACATAAGAGGGATGAAGAGCCAGTAGAACACATGAAGCGGCAAAAAGGACAGCTCTTCTGACATACACTTCTTTGTGATGACATATCTCCCTGTGAAATTTACAACTTGGATTAAGTGACAAGCACTTAATTACCATCTATAACCATCCTAACAAGTCATTGATGCATACACACAGATTTAAACTAGTTTTCGAGATGGCAAGAAACACCAACTGAATCACAAAAACAGATATACACATGCACGTAAAATCATCTACCAACCAACCCTATCTTCAAAATAATCCTCAATCTCAAAATTCTGGCATCAAAGACATGCACACATCAGTTGATTATCAGTTAAGAGTACGTGAAGCATAACAAGGGCCACATATACACAGACTCGAAGGTCAACTAAAACTACCTGGACTGTAACATGTCTAGAAGAGGAGTAGCCAAAGCAGATGCTTCTGGATGCATGGATGAACATTTCATACAAACACCAAGCATGTAGATGAGTTTCCCAAGGACAATAAAGTCTCTACCAAGCAAGTCAACACCATGCCTTTTCTTATCAAATCCCTGCATGGCAGGAAGCATAAATGCTGCTGCATATACGGGGAATTTATTATGTGACCATTCTATCTGGTTTTCTTGTTCATTCGCCGATCTGAGGCTCCATCTGCGTGTTTTCCCTCTCTTTATCTGACCAGGCCTTGATGGAATTTCTCTCTCATAACGATTTGACCAGTTCAGTAGACTTCCTGTATCCGAAATCTCTTTCCAAGGTCCAACTCCAGGAGGTCCTCCACTGCTAGGCAAGAACCAGGGTTGAGTCTCCGAGATTGTTGAAATGAGAACCTTCTTTTGTTGTTTAGCTTTCAAGGTCTTTGTCTTAGCAAGCTCCTGAGCTGCGTCAGTCATGACATCAAGTATCATTATGCGTTGGCTGATGTCTACATTTGGTGAATATAATAATTTGTGCAATGAGTCAAGAGACTCAAATGGACAGGTTACAAGCAATGCAACCAATGCTCTTTGCCGCTTTTCTTCTGCCGATTCTTCCTCACCTTCTACAGCCACGTCAGAGCAGCGAACCTGTACAAGAGTTCTAACAAGATCGCGAGCTAAATGTGTCAGTTCATCAGGAGATGCTCGCACAAGCTTTTCAGCAACATCCAGAGCCATCTCCACCTGCAATATTTGATATTCATAAATGTCGACAAAGTTTACTTCCCAACTTCCAACACCTTAAACAAACTCTTAATTATAGATGTCCACGACTCATACAAGAAATTTTATGCACCCATCCAATCGCACAAGGTGAATGGTAATAGTTTCCTAATTCTCAGCAGATAGTCTATCAAAACATATGCTCTCGCAGATGTCACAAATTGTTAGATTGAATTAATATTAAGCTCACAATTAAACTTGGAAGAACCTTTGAAATGTCACTGGGTAATAAACACAATTGACTTACCCCGTCAGCATCGTCAGTTTTTCTTAAAGCTCCTACTACATCAACCAACTGTGTAAATTTTCTTTTCAAATCTGTGTCATCATCTGACAAATCATATGGTTGCAAAGAAGAGTCACTGGAAGAATCAGAATTATCACTTGCATTATCCTCGTCATCATTGGAGTCCGTATCATAAATTAGGGAAGCTGGATCAATAATTTCATCTGGATCAATCAACTTTGGTTCATATGATATTTTGTTTTTACCCTTCAAATTATCACCTGAAGTATCATCAGCTTTCTGGTCGAAATTTTCTGCTGGCACTAAGGCAGTTGATGTTTTCATTTCATCAATACTCTTTTCTATAGATTTTGAGATAGATAGAGTCCCTTCTTTGGTGGTTTTCAATCCAAATTCCCAGTCAATTGTTTCCTCAATGCAGCTATCATCCAGGTGTAGAGGATTTTTTGGGTCAATTACTTTAGAGAACACTAAAGCAATGCTGCTAGCCATTTTCCGAATTAGATGTGTAGGGCTCTCCAGCCTACCTGCGAAAAACAAAGGCAAAAAAAGAAAGAATTGGAGAACCACCAGCCAGTGACAATGCAGTATAACTCATAATTCACAAGAAAATAACATACAGCTAACTCCTTGGAGAATTCCATGCATCACATCTGTGGTCTTATCTAGCTCCTCTTTAGACATTTTTTCCAGGCAAAGCCCAATAGCTGCAGTTACATCTGTGATGTAAACTAAGGTGAACAGAGCCTGAATTAGGTAAAATTAAATAGAAAATCCAAAATACTAAGAAGTGAGAAACCTAAATGAATGGAGAGAATTCTTCATCTAAGTGAATGGAGAACATTTAATTAAAACATATGTTGGCATCACAAAGGATACAAGCTTGCTGCTCCAGTGATGCTGATTGTACAAACTCTCTTTTTGACCATACTGCAGTTAACCGCTGCACTGTGTCTAACAGGCCCCGTACTTCATGACCTTTAGCAAGTGAATCAGTAATAGGTGGGCATTCAAGAACAGCAAAATGCAGGATCCATCGCAGGCAACAAACAGGAAATATTTTCCATAGCAAAAATTTGTCAACAAAGAGTGACCTGAGAAGGAAATATGAAAATTAAGATGCAGTACAAATGTGAAATGACATGTTAGGGTCCCAGGTCAATGATTGAGGTATGAGTCTATATGCAGGATAGTCCAGGAGAGAATTAGAATTTAGAGAGTTTAGAAGCTTTTCTGCCTCTACCTATTATGACATGAAATAAGGACTCATTAGAGGGAAGCTAAGAATGTCAGAGTTTAGAAAAGACATTTCAATTTGATAATACTATCTGCTTAAACTCTCATTTCCATATCAAGAATTTATATCATCAGTTTGCAGATAGGTATTTGACCAAATAGGATCTTCCAATCCCTATAGAACTTATCACTAAAATGCCCTTAGAGGGGGATAGGGCTAAGCAGAACAATATGGGTTTTTCGTAAGAGGGAAAATAAAAACTATTGAACCCATAGAGAGTTTGTGAATAAGTGATTATTGATAATGAGTAAAGAATATCCGTCTTTTAACTAAACATGGTGTATTGAACTCATAATTGATTAGATACTTTTATGAATATTAACTAAGAATCACGAGTAAATTGTTCTCGATTGTTCAATCATTTAATAACCAGTCCTAATAAGCAGAGTTAAGTAAACTAAGGAAAGAACTCACAATTATTCCCATAATTTTAGAAATAAAGGAAAATAAAAGCATAGCATAGAACAGAAATGAAACAAACCAGAAAAAAGAAAACAAATGAGACCATATCTGATCTTGATCACCTTTGCCTCGGTCAACTTTCTTCTTCCCATGTGTAACATTTATAGACCTAGCCAGAGAAGTGAGCCACCTTGACTATTTCAACTACCTCACTTACCGGTGAACTTATGCTTTGACACATAACATAGCGTGCTATATGTTTACTGGATGTGGGAAATAAATTGACAAATATGTATAATGTAAGACAATAGTTCAGTTACTAATCATCCTGAAAGCTTAATTTGACAGGAAAAGATTCTAACTTTATTATTTATATCATAACAAACCCTTACGTGGACAAGCCATTATCCGAATGTGCAAACAATGCATATGTGCCATTTCTTATACTAGAATTTATTTTCAATAGAATAAGATGGTCATGATTTGAAATCTTATCTCTAGTTGTGGTAGAAAATGAAATACCTAAGGTAAGTTACCAACTATTCCCAAAAACTATTAAAATCACTATTCGTCAAGAATAATGTATTGTGTATTTTGCTAAATAATATGACCTATATATAAAAGGTAATAGGAAACAAGAAAGGAAAGTAATAACTAATTATAAAGGATGCACTTTACTATAATATCTTTCAGTTAGTCTAGAACCCTAATTACACATAACTTACATTCTTTAACCCTCCCCTTCAAGCTAGAGGATAGATGTTATCTATTCCTAGCTTGGTGATGATAGTTTGGAATACTGAATTACTCAAGTCTTTAATCAACACGTCTACAATTGTGAAGTAGTAGACATGTAAGGTATATATATCAAGCCATTATCTAACTTTTCTTTTTTATGAAATACCTATCAACTTTAATGTATTTTGTCTTATCGTGCTGTATAGGATTGTGAGTAATACTTATTGAAGAAACATTGTCACAGTAGATGTATAGGGTCATCCAACTTGATCCTTAGATCTTCAAGGATCCTTTTCAACCAAAGTAACTCATATATCCTTGTGCCATTGCTCGTAATTCTGACTCTACATTTGATCTTACAATGTTTTTTACTCCTTTAAGTTACCAAGTTATCCCTAAGAAAGATTAGTAACCTATAATAGATCTTCTATCTATCATCGATCTTGCATAATCTGCATCAATATAGACTTCAAGGATCAACTTGTCATTCTTTTTGAACATGATGTCTTTCCCAAGTGTTCTCTTCAGGTAGTATAATATACTGAATGTTGCTTGTAAATTCAGTTATTTAGCATTGTGCATGAACTGACTTATCATACCTACTGCATAGGCAATGTTAGGTTTTGTGAGATAGATATATCAACATCCCAACTAGTCTCTGATACATTACCTTATCTATCTCTATATCATGTTTTATTAGTCCCAGCTTGTGGTTGGGATCAACAAGAGTACTAGTTTACATAGCACCTTATTAGTAATTTTTAATAGGTCATTTGTGGTTGTGGTCAATAAGAGAACTAACTGGTTTACATCTAGATTTTGAGTGAGCAACTTCGGTTCCAAGGAAGTACTTAAGCTTTCCCAATTCCTTAATTTCAAGCTCCTTGACCAAATGTTATTTGAGCATAAGTCTTTCTTTTTTATTGTCTCTTATCACGATAATATCATCAACATATACTAGTAGAGCTGTAACTCTTCATGGATCTGTGTGCTTGATAAACAAGGTGTGGCCTTCCAAACTCTGCTAGTACCCCATTTTTAACATCACTTTGACAAATCTACTAAAACATGCTCTGGGCAAATCCACTACTTTCCATGCTTGATTTTTTTATAGTGTTTGCATTTCAACATTCATCAGTTGAGTGAACACTCACTTGCAGTTTGGATATAGCCTTTAGTCACCAACCTTACTTTGTATCTACTGTTCCGTTAGTCTTGTATTTTATGGTGAAAACCCATTTGCGTTTCACAAGTTTATTTCCTTTAGATAAGTCTACTATTCCTATATCTGATTCTTTTCTAGTACATTTATTTCAACATTCATAGAATTTTTCCATTTCTCATAAGAAATGACCTCAGATAAAGTGTTTTTTTTAGATAGAAGTTAGTAGATGTATTAAAAAGGACACCAAAGGGGTTCCGCCCACATACAAAAGTATTACATATTTAAGAGAATATCGATAACAACTCTAATGTCATCGAAAGATAATAAATTAGGACCCAAAAGGATGGAGCCAAAACAACGTAACTATTTATTATTAATATTTACAAAAGTTTCTTCATTATCATCAAAAGTCCTATTGTTTTTTTCTTTTCAAATAGTCCAAAATATAGTAAGGAGGACCTTAGATAAATGTTAGGGATAAACTAATTATTACGACATGAGAAATTTTGTAGGATTGTGAACATTTATCAAATAATATAAACTGTGAAATTGGATAAAGAGGATTCTTACTGCATTCCCTAGTTCCTTTACATATTGCAGCAGGCACATCAATATCACGCTGCATAGGATTTTCAGGATTTATCTTGGTTCCAGAATTTATTATTGATGCTTGAACCCACTTTAACTTAGGACCCAGATTTTTTCTTTGAGTACACCTGAATAAATCTTGGGTCATGTGAGGTTTCTTGCGTAGACCGATTTTGAGGGTTTCTTGTGGTGGTAAATGTGGTAAATATGAAAAGTTAAAGTCAACTAAGAAATTTATATCTTTTTCCAACATAAACTCCCTTTAAAGACAAAGTTGAGGAAAATAAGATTGTCTCAATAAATATAACATCTACAGACACAGAATTTTTATTCTGACTAATGATAGCACTTGCACCTTTTTTAAGAAGAGTACCCTGCAAATGCATATTTTAAAGCTCCGAGATCAAGCTTTCCTCTCTAATGAGAATGGATATGAACAAAGATGAGACACTCAAATATTTTGAGGGACTATATGGCTTATGACACCATTTTCTGGATAGAATTTGGAAAGAGTTTCCAGGAGGCTTTTAAAGTCAAAAACACTGAAAAGTAATCAATTAACAAATGTAAGTAGCAGCAAAGACTGCTCTCCCCCCAGTATTGTTTAGAAACATGGTTCTGAAATAAGAAGACTCAGGAGATAGCAAAAAAGTATTATTCTTTCATTCCATCATCCTATTTTGTTGTGAAGTGTGCACACATGATGATTCATGAATAGTCCCTTCTTGAAGGAAAAAGGAAGACAATATATGATTTAAATTTTTTTTTCCATTGTCAGTCCAAAATCTTCTGATATTGGTCCCAAAATGGGTTTTTGATCATTTGGCAAAATTGAGGTATATGTGACTCACATGAAATTTTTATTAAAGCAACGAAAGTCATGTGACCCTTATGCAATTATCAATAACGACAAAAACCTTCAAACTCCAGAAATATTAAGAGCGTGGGATGGTTCCCAAATGTTACCACAGATTGACGAAAAAGGAAATATACTTCATTAAAGCTACAAAATCCTTTGAATTCTTTAAAAAATATCATAAATTATTCTACTATGGATTAGCATTGCGTGCAGATTTAAACACAAGGTTTTTGTTCACTGTCTCTGGTGGCTGTCGCAAAGAGGTAAATGACAAACACATTGATTTATAGATTCATCTCTCCATCAAAATCCTAGGGTCCTCCCTAGCCCATCTAAGTTTGTGTCAGTATCAGCTCAAACAGCACATGCCATGAAAATCACTGAATGCCACAGATTGACACTTCTTTAGATTTCTGAATGGTCTAAATGTAGGAAGGGGGAGGTTATGCAATATAAGCCCTTATTTAAGCAAAATGAGTTAGAAACATAATGGCTAACCTAACTGATACTTGATCTTCTATAATCTGATGAAATAAAATCCAAAGAGTCCAGTATGCTTCGACATCACTTGCATGCTCATTTGCTAGCTGATGCAAAAGCTGATCAGATATTCTTTCCAAGGCGTAGGAATCTGAAATCGTTGTCATAATATTAAACCAAACTTGTGATGCAGGGTCGGACACAAATGCATCCACATCAACTGGATCAGTAGTTGACAATAAGATTCTTCGTACATGTTTAAGAACATGAGAGGTCACTTCACTTAAGAGGACATCTGCAAGTCAGGAGTTCCAATATTTTAGTGCTAAGAAGACTAACAGACTTTGAAAAAACTGAAATATTCTAATTCAAATAAGCCAAATGCCATGAAATAAACAGAACATTTGGACAAGATCACCTCCCACCCCTACAAGAAAAAAAGAAAAAAATAAAACATAAGGAAGCCTCTCTGGTTAGCGGTTTTACTACTGGAGACAAATTCCGATATGCACGCCAAACAATTTAGCTAGCTCGTTTTCACAAGACCTACATGTTTTAGTTGCAGGCATTTCAGAATAAATCTAATAATGCATAGCTAAAGCTCTGTAAATATAATAATTAAACTAGCACCTGTTTTATTTATCATAAGAACAGAGTCAAGGGCATCCCAGTGCTTGACATGTTTCAGTTACCTGAAGATCCACGTCGACATATCCGAGAAAAGATTTCCCCTACAAATAGTAAGGTACCGTCAATGCCATGTTTCTCAGAGATTGAAGCTCTTCCTTCTATTCCAGAAAGAAGTTGAACCGTAATTTCCTTGAAGAACAAACTATAGTACTCATGTAAAGGACCACCAACGATCGAAAGACATTTACAAAGGAAATATATCTTGGAGTGCTTTTTTTTAAACCCATATTTTTGCATCCCTTTAAGGTCATACCAGTAGAAACCATATAACTAAAAAGGAACATCTCACCATCTGAACATAACTAAGGAATATGCATGCACGTATGTGTATATATATATAAATTAATTAAAGAAGAAGAAATTACACGCTAAGGAATATGTTTTGCTGAACAAGGAATATTAGTGCAAACATGCATATAGCATTTCATTTTTTTTATTATTTAAAAAGAAATACTATAAAAAAAGAGAGGAGAATTACAAGGTACAGGAGGTAAATTTATTATTCTACTCCCTTAGCCTGTAATTCCTTTCTCTCTTTTAATAATATTTCTTCTTTCCTTCGCAAAGCAAAGAAAATAAGAATTTTTTGAAAGAGAGAAGGGTTAAGCCGGGCAAAGAAAATAAGAAACATTATTAGAAGAGAGAAGGTTTAAGCAATCCTCCAACCTTTGTTTTCTTTTTTCCTTTTTTTTTTTCTGAATGAAGCTACCCTCCAACCATAAGAAGAGAAAAAAAGAAAAACAGCATTATCAAAGAGGACATATCATAAACAGATAGCATCTTGAGTCCTTTGGTATATGGACAATGAACTTCCTAAAGAGATTACGTGCATTAGCCCAAAAAGAGGCAAGAAACACCATCCTATCCCGAAGAGCAATGAGTGATTGAAACCACTGCTTTAAAATTTCACATTTCATCCAAACCAGGGGAACCACTCATGCATGTATCATAAACTCACAAAATATCGAGGACATAAAATAGTAAGGATACTACGATGAAAGTGAAGGTGGGGCTCTAAATCGTGCTTTGTCAGGAATTGAAGTAACAGTCTGAGCCAACCTGGATATAACTGGTTTGAATCTTTCATTTGTAAAATCTTCTGATTGTCGAGAATCACCAAATTCTCTAGCCATCTGGAGCACCCCAGCATTTTCAAGCAAAAATAGAACAAGTAACCTTGACAAAAATATAAAAGGTATCATGTATATTTGAAAAGGAAAAATATTTAGATAAGTTCCCAACTTGTTATTATTTTCCATAAATTATTCCACAAATATCTGATGATTAAGAAATAGAATCTTATTGCGGAACTGCTAGCTCTATCAAGTATGATCTATACAGCAATCTTCTTTGCAAATTCCTTGTCCCCCAAGCCTAAACATATTATTGTATTTGCATCAAGAAATGCATCAAATAAGTAATATATACTTCAAATAACTAGCAACTGGCTGGGTGGTTAGTTTCGATCACTTCCATGGAAGTTGTCTGGATTCAAGTGCAGGTTTGGGTAAAATAACTACCAGCAAAAACAAGTAGTATATACTTCAAAAGCAAAGAAAGGAAATACAATCGAAAAGCTAATTGACAATCATTATGGTACTGAAGAAATATGGTCACACATTTTCCAGAATACCATGTGACAGACAAATAAGTTAGGGAAGAGCATAGTTTTGCACATATTTATTAGTTTGTAAAAGTAAGTATTTCAGAGTTCTGATCAGATGAATCCATAGACCCAACATGCTCTTACGAGCAGCCCAAACCAAACAAAAACAGTGGAATTTTGGATATGAAGAAGCATTTATTACTTCAAAATTTATTGACTAAAAGGGATCTTTCATCGTACCTTTCTGTATTAGTTTGGACAGAATTAGCATCGAGATCATCACTTGCCTTCTGCTGTAAAAAAGGAACTAAAATTTGAACAACCTCCGTGGGAAGTCCTTTGACAAAGAAAATATCGTAGACATGCTTTTGAGCTGTGAAGGGGAAACAAGCTAGCCAATTGGAAGCAATATCTGCATGCAACAGTAACTGTATAAGTAATATGCAAGACTCTCCTAGAAAAAGGCATTGAGAAAAACGGGAAGATCGACAATATCCGTGCAGTAACCAATAGTTGCTAATTATGAGAGAACAGAAACATGTAAAGCAACTTACCAAGTAACAAAACACGAGCAAATGCCGGAAATGCAGGACCCCGATAAAATGACCACCAACAATCATCCCTCTCATTTTCAGAAGGGACCTTGACCCCGCAGAGCTGTAGCCAATGAACATTTCAGCTCAAATTGAAGTCCAATTCCAAAGTGTTATTGCCAAGAAATTACAAAGGTTCGGCACAAGAATGAAACAAACCTGGTCTTTGTAGCGTTGATCGATACTGCCTGCAAAGAACACAAAAGATTTAGCAGGAAAGATAACATGAAGAAACAAGTTCTTATTTCACCTTCTATCCATAGGGGATGAAAACAACTAAACAAATAAGTAAAACATAGTTCTATTACTGATTTCAATTTCCAGATAAGAACAATTTTTTGTGATTTTTTCCAGTAAACAGATGACATCATCCTAATAGTTTCTCGGACGTTAAGGTTTCGGAATTTTCAAATTTTTATTCATCATCCCACAATAGTCAATTTATGAGCTTGAAAAGAATAAACACCTTCAACCTAGAACAATCGGAAAGAGAGAAAACGAGGATGAAACAGAGATGTCAGTGATTTGGAGCTACCTGAGAGAAGAGAGGAGTCGATAGGAAAGAGAAGGACAGCAAAGGAGTGAAGAGCGCAAATCACTTGGTCGACGTGCTTCGCATTCTTGATTGTTGCGATCACTTCTCCAACTCTTTGAATCACTCTGTCCTCCACTTCCCTCTTCTTCCTCCTTGTTTCCTCTTCCATCCCAACAATATAGGATTGGGTAAGTAGCACGAAAGCTCGGCCAGTTAAGAAAAAAGGGAGGACGAAATTTCTCAGAAAAACGAAGAAGATATGAGCAAAGTCAGGGAAACACTTTCGGTGCTAAAAAAGAATGAAATGGCAGCTGAGACTGCAGCCAATGAACGGAGGAAGAATCCTCAAGAACGAATAGGCAGGAAGCAAGTGATAACCCTAATATGAAGTGATCATGAAATTGGGGACGGAGGAACGTTTAAACCTAAGATAGATTTTCCAACGTTTGAAGGGGAAATTTTGAGAGGTTGGCGCCGTATTCGACGTAGGAGAACCGCCGGTGCAACACCGGCACCCTTACCGAGCAAATATCTAATATATATTTTTATGTATATCCTTATTTTTCCTAAATAATTTTTAAATATAAAATGTAATTGAATAAATAATTATATAATTTTAATAATTTCAATGATTATATAATTAATGAAATTATATAAAGTCTAATTTGTTTTTAATTAATTAAAAATTAACAATTTATTATTTATCTGAATTTTCCAACAAAAAATCTACTTTATTTAAATTTTTTAATAAATTTAAAAATACTCCAAATTTATAATTTAAATAATAACTAATAAAAAATTCTATATACATATATATTAAATTCTAATTTTTTTAATTTTTAAAAAATTCGAGCAATATAATATATTTTTTTTAATTACGAAGAGAGATAAAAATTAAAAAAAAATTAAAAAATTATTATGCAAATCTTGAATCAAGAGACACTTATGATATAGTCACTGAAAAACTGGTAGAGATCATTCGACACTTGAATATGAGAACAGAGACTCACCGGTAAAAAGAAAACAGCATTCGCCAATCAGTTAGCACATTTATTTTTTTTGCGATAGACATATTGGACGTAAAAATACGGCAATATAACATTTTTAATCTTGAAAATATGCAAAAAAAAAAAAAAAAAATCAGTTTTGGTCATTAATTAAAGAATAAATGAAATTTTCAATTGTCTACACTTGAAACTCCCACCTCCAATGTGCACACAAAACCACCAGTACATTTCTTTATTTCCTCTGTTCAATCACCTGAACAGCTTCAAATTTGGGAAGGAAAAGAAAAGAAAAGATCACTCCCAAGTACAATATCTGCATATATATATATATATATATATATGTGTGTGTGTGTGTGTGCAGGAACTTGGTAGTACTACCACATAACGTTACAACACAACATTATTGAAATTGCAAAGCAGAGATATCTGGGTTTCTCCAATGGAGATTTTATTCTTGTTGTGACTTAACATTTCCAGCAGGAAGCTGCGACAATTGGCTTAGACTTCCAGCCAAGAACCAGACATCCTTTCTCTTCAACAATGGTGTAACCTTCACAAACTTTATAATTTTCTTGTAGCCATTGCTTTGCTTGAGCCACCATCTTGATTGGTGCAGCTTGGAATCCTGCACGGCTCATCCTTCTGCGCCATTGGTCCAGTTTCTCATGCCTTTCCATCCTGGCTGGCCCTTCACAACTCACAATGTTCTTTATTTCCTCTACAAAATAAAACTGTTCCATTTTGGCCCGCCTGGTGTCGTACTTGGGCAACATTGCGTCTAATGAGTCAAAGATTGCTGAGTAATAATGCAGTGCTTCCATGAATCTGCCAAGAAAAAATGGTCCATTATGGCTTGAGTCTTGTTCAACCAAGACTAGAACTTTAGGGTTCAACTCATGGATTATCTGTAAAACTGAGTTTAAAGCTCCCCTACTTTCTTTAACCACGCAATGAAGCTGAAGGATGCTGTTGACAACAAGGACTTCATTGTCAAACACTTTGATATCTTCAGGCTTAAGGTTCTCCAAGTTACTTTTGACCACTGAGAATTCTAAATTTATACCCATGTCATTGGCATAAGCCTCTAGCTCATTCCCAATGGCTTGAAATCTTTCGACACATAAGCCAACTGCAGTTATTCTCAAACGACGTAGTGGCTGGCCAGCGCGATTCGCAAGGCTCTGGATCAGCCAACGCCATTGATGACCATGAGGTAGACCAAGGGTCATACCCAGGTCCACAACATGTACAAAACTCTCACCCTCAAAGGCTTCCAATATTGACAAATTACCCACAAAATGACCAAACTGAATATGTGGGCAAATCTCATAAACAAGGCGAAAGGCTTCCTCTTTCTTATCTGAAGCATTATCCATTATGTTCATCACTGGTGCGGCAAAGCCTATTGTCCCAAGAGGCTGAACCTGAGCAAGTCTGTCAGCTAATCCTTGGACAAAGCAAGAAGCCACACGCTGGAAAGAGGAGCCGAACACCAATGCATCAGCTCGTAGTTCTGATAACAAAGCAGAAGCATATGATTTATCGCGACAAGCCACAGCTTCCGTGCAAGCAATAAGAAGTTGAAGAAGCTTCATTGCATCTGCACTTCCATCTTCTTGATCGTTAATGCTTCCAGTACCTTCTTCTGTATTAGTCATGGCTTCTGCTGCCTCTTCTACAGCCTCAGCAGCTAGGTATCTCTGAGTATAAGTCCTTATATGATCTCGAAAACAAAGCTTACTCAGGCTATTTGGACTGCCGGTGCTGCTGCTGTGGCTAATACTGCTAATAATACTTTCACTGCTTGAGCCTCCCCCTCTATAAAGGCTGCTATAACTGCCAATTGATTCAGGGATGCTGGTGGCTCGTTTAGGCCTCTTGTGGTCCCTGGTTTCATCGAGCAACGAGAAGAAACAGGTAGAGAAATTGGCATCCAGAAGGGGAATATAAGGGTGAGGATAAGAGGCCATGACTGAAAGTGTAAGCTCAAGACCACTCACTTCATGATCAACCCTGTTCTCATCCTTTGATAAAGAGCAGTAGGCCATTTTCTTTTGCTTCTTCTCTTTTTCTTGTTCTCGTAAGATATTCAACGGAGCTCTGAAAGAGCTTATTGCCCAACAAAGCACGATATATGTAGCACATCAGCTTTCCTTGTTGGCGGAACTCACAAGAATTTGTAATTAAAATATATTAGCACCAGAAAAGTTGGGACAAATAGAATTTATTTATGGCTGCAACAGGTTGGTATTCTTAGTTTCAGCAAAACAAAATAAAAATCTTGAAAAAGAAACAAGATGGTACCCTTAAACAGCGGCATATTACATATATATTTATATATATATATTGAATGAGAGGAGAGATCAGTAAATTAACATGCCTATACTCGTATCTTCTCCTAGAATTTTGGATGTTCATCTCTCTATGTTGTAATTAATATTATATACTGATGTGGTAAATGTCATTTTCTTAAGTCTTTTTCAGTATGTGTTGATACTTCGGCTTAGGAAACAGGTGTTGTCTTCTACTTCGCTTTTGAACTACAGAGAAACCCTATTATAAACTTTTATTTTTGTTTGAATAAACAAAAAGATTGGCCGAATTTTTTTACTCCGTTGTACCTTATTCATCACGAAATATTTTTTTTATATTTGGATACAGGATGAAGTACTCCTTCTTCAAACTATAATTCATAATATGTTAATAGGTGTTTATTTATTTCGAGATAACTAAAGTGAAGTTCGTATTACTTTGTTTATTTCTTATCTTGGCCTCGGACAAATTTTAATTATTTAGACACCCAGAAAAAAAACAGCTCAATTGTTTTGTTACCTCTTCTGCCTTGTCTTGTTCCATTAGAGTTTTCTTCTGCCATGGAAATTGATCGACAACCAAATAGAAAAAAGTCGAAAGCGTTTACAAATGACTCCCATGTTGGTAGCTTGTCAAATTTAAACCCTACAAGTTTTGTACTAGAGAATGAAATTTTTCTTGCATAAGTTTGTGTATTTGTTAATTAAGTAATACGCATATTAGTCCGATTTAAATCTATGATCTTTAAGAATTTGAAATTAAGTTCGATAGAACTGCTAAATATAATCCACTCTCAGACCAGAGGCATAAGAGCCATTGATCTTTGTCTGCCACCGAGAGCACGTTCCTCTTTAAAAGAATCACAAGAGCATACTATAAATGCTTCAAGAATATATATTTTTTTTATTATTTACAAGAATCACAAGAGCAATCCTTGGTAATTCAATGCATAGCTCATGATAGAGAGTAATCCTCAAGAATATGCCTTATTTAAAACTATAACAGGTTATATCTTGTCAGAAAGTTTATAAGTTTTACGCAGAGTTGAACCCGAAATCCTCTTAACCCTCTAACCTCATGTATCTTCTATGGTAGCTTGGGAGAAGTAACCAGCGGCCAATATGCTGCCTGGTGGTCTAACAATGGAGGACTTTCAAACGTGAAATTGCCTGTTTGCCGGCCTACATATCACAACACTCAGGTACTAACACACACATACGTACATATATAGTACTAATGAAGGTATATTCATTTATAAAATATATAGGCTGAGATCAATAGTTTTCCCTTTTCTTTTGGAATCTTATGCATGGACTATACTTTTTGTAGAGAACAATCTTATTGTTCGACATTATTGATGCATCATATTCTGATGCTCCCTAGTAATGTATCATATCATAAATTAAGCTCGCACCGCAAGAAAAAGAGCCTAAAAGCGGCAGAAACCTTGTGCTCCTTGTCTTGTTTTGTTTTGCTTTGTTTTGTTTGTTTTCTTCTTTTGAGCTTGTCTTCATTCTTGTTCCTTCGTGCCTAGTTTCTGCTTAGAGAGGCCTGTGATTCATGTTTCATTTTATTTGTGTTAAAGAAGTTTATGGTCATTACAATATATATATATATATATATATGCATACAGATATGATGGCTAAATGTCTGAATGCATTGCAAGTGTGTAGATAAAGTGCTTGATAAAATTCCTGGCTGTTATGTTCACTTGGCTTTGGAGGTTAATGAGCTTTGGTTTCTCTAAGCTGCTATGGGATTTATCTTTGATACTTTCTCAAACATTGCCGAGGTCTCTACAGTTTCTTTGGCTTTACGGAAGCTAGATTCAAGTTTGTTTCAGGTCTGGTGGGTTCATTCATGGGTTTTTAATAGATGCCAAGATGCTTGTTAGTTCCAAAGTGTAGAAAAGGGGAAGCCTATGCTGACATTCATTTTATTGTGTGCCTATATGATTTTACTCTTTGGGTTTTGGTTTTAACGCAAGGCAAGTACTCATGGGTAGGAGTTGATGCAAAATGGTCCATTCCAAACTTGATTGCTTGGTAAAAATCTTACCTCTTTCCCACAAATAACACAACAAAACACAGTTTTGGATTCACAGACAAACACTTTCTGTTTCTCGATTCAAGATTTCTGTTCTGTTTTTATAAGATTCTGTAATTGTAAAGTTTTTGTGATTTACTCAATTTCGATGAAAAGAGAGGTAACGTATAATTGTCTTCTTTTTTCTTTTCGATTTAACCATGAATGTTCATGATTTCAAATATAGTTTACTTGTCCCTGCATTCCTTCTTTCTTCTTCTTTTACCTTTCTGGTTTAACCATTCCTGTTGATGATTTCTAATTGTAGTTTACTTGTCCTTGAAGTATAGTTTTTCACAATGTTAGGTCAGATTTTAAACAATCAGATAACTGGTATAACTATTTATTACAGTCTGCTAGTATAAATGATCACCAGGAGTATTTGTGCTCAACCCAGTACAATAGCTGAAACTTGTATAGCCTTTGGTTCTACAGTGTCGTAGATACTTCCCAAGCCAAGATTTTGTTGGAGGAAGTATTTACATTTTATATTTTCTTTTTTTCAAAGTGTACATTTCTTTAGTATGCCGGACAATTTTTCATGAAACATTTATAAAAAAAAAAATCACGAGAGACACGTAAAAAGTGTGTGATCATAAAATAATCAAATACAATTAAATATAACATTTTAAAATTTTCAAAGAGGAATTATACAACTCGTCATAATTTACAAAATTTTGAAGAGAAAAGAAGAAGAATCAAACAAGGGAGGATTGCGATTCTCTTGCGCATAAGGCAAGTTGCATTATGTACAGCCTGCATTATTTCAGCATGCCCTGAAGAGTGAAGGGCTTCAAATCATATTAACTTTGAGAAAGATAATCATTTAGAAGCAGATGCATCAAGTAGTAGCAGTTTAGGCATTCTTCTTAGCAGTATAAGTACGATATGCTGCCAATCCGGTAACACCAACTGCTGCAGCAACTGCAATCAAACCTAACCCTCAGTCAATAAAATGTACCCGCAGATTAGTTCATATAAGCAAGGATGTGAACTTGGGATAGGATTGAACATATAAAGTCAGAATTTCAGACCTGAAACAAAAATAAGCGAGCTATTGACAAGCTGACGGTAGTACTTTCTATTCCTTCCAGCCTCGGTCTCAGGAATGCTCAAATGAGGCCGTTCAGCTGTGCTTATAATTCTACAGAATACATTGTTTGGATCCCTGAACTTCATGCTTAAGGAAATAGGGATCTCCATTCCCAACTGCTGACAAACCTAACAAAAGGAACCATTTTGTCACTATTTTCTGCCTATGTACTGATTTTACGGCAAGATTTTCAATTTTCTGTAAATATACTAGATATCACAGCCCGTAAGTGTGTTCTATGTAGAGGACGTAACCAATTAGGAGGTGCATTATGCTTACTCTATCTGAATCTTGTACTGCCATAGGATATGGATCCAGATCATCTTTGGCTGCAACAAGGAGACAAGGCATCCCATAACCAGTTTCTTCTCCTCTCCTTGCTACCTCCATTAACAATTCTCTTGCCCTTTTCCATGAATATTCATCTGAACTGGAAACAGAAAAAATCATTACAAGGTATCAACATATGGCACAGTTATCGCAAAAAAGAGACTCTTCTCATAGTACTAGTAAAAAACAAAGGGAAAAAGAAGCTTGTAATAGATTGACAAAATGGCAACTGAAAATAGTTGTGCAGATGCGTGCTTGCATCAGGGAGGTAAGAAAGATGCAGCAATTGCACTTGAGTTCAGAAAAGATTATACATACTAAAATGCTTGTTAACAAAGTTGAGATGATAATGAAAAATAAGAAGCACTGGGTAAACAGAATGAAGTATAAGAGACGAAATTATCATGGGTGTTATACCATGCACCAATTAGATAAATAAAGCAGTGTTAAACTAACCTGTCATAAACAAATACAGCCACATTACAAGCTGCCAAAGATTCCTTATTTGATAAAAGCTTTTTAACTTTCTCTTCTGGTATTTCTCGCAAAATAAGGGTCTTTTTAATACCCTGTAAACAAAAGAATCAGCACCGCTTATCAGAACAGATTATTAAAAGTAATGCATACAACATGGGGTTTTCATTGGCTTTCAACAAGACATCTATTTGACTTCTTATAAAAAATTGAAAAGATGAGGCGGCAGGAGAGAGGATCCAAAACAATGTCTTTCTACTGTTTCCTTTTAATAGAAAAACACATCATCTTTCTACTCTTATTACTCACCCCAAGTTGCTCAACGACATTTGCTGCATACCGCTCCTCAGTTGTTGGGATGTAATCATCTGAGAATTTCCTGAAGTTTGAAGTTACAAATTAAAAACTGTCACAAAGCTTACAAGGAGGAAAAAAGGACAGATGCTACTTCTGAGTGCCAGAGATTAAAAGCAGCTGGAATCAGAAAAACTGATATAAGAAAAGCCAAGCAGCAACCAAATAAAATGGTAACTGGTTTAGAGTTAACACCTTCCTAGAAATGAATCCAGAAGGGCAGATTTTCCAGATTTTTTAGGACCAAAAACAAAGCATTGGAAAACATTTCTTTCTGTTCTTTGCTTCTTGCGGTCTACTGATCTCCTCCTAGTAACAGAGAGTGCTGAAGATGGATCCCGCCCATATCCAATATATATCAAATTTGCTAAACTATGTGCAGGATCTATTGCAGTCATTAAAGCCCACTGCAGCAACACGTTTAACAGAGTTACAAAATGGCTCCTAAAGGATGAACATGGCAGTTCAAGAAATTGGAAAAAAATGGAGAGTTTAAGGTTCTCCCATATTTTCAGATATGCAAAGAAGTTACTACAAAACCCCCACAAACAAAAAGCTCAAGGAGAGGGAAAGAAAAAGGCACACTGAAAGAATGATATAATCATTTGATTTAATGCCATTTGGTAAAACTGATGTTTGTGTTATTACTAATTAAAATTGTTGTGGGGATAATTTTACTAAAATTGCAATTTTAAGTGAAAGGTCCTTCATAAATTTTTCATCATATGAACTGTTGTCCGCATGAAATGCAAAAGCTCTTATATTTGATTATTAATGATAAAAAATATTAGATGCTGAAATTATCAAGAGAATTACAGTGACAAACAACTATCACTAAACAATTAAATGTTACTGTTATGGATAAACATATCTGGTTTGCTGGTAAGGTGTAGTACAAGCTCAGGACCTGAGCCAAGAAGAGGAAGACTTCTAATGCAGCATGAGTCCCTTCTAATCTTCAATTTTATCTCTATGTTCAGATGGACTTCTTCTTTACAAAGAAGACTAGGCCTTGGATTAGATTTAGTAATTAAATTTATGTAGTTAAAGATCTAAATACTGATTGTAATTAACTAGGGTATTAGTTGTCATAAGCTTCTATATATACATACTCACTCTATGAATAAAAACCATCTGAACTATTAAGCACTAAACTCAGATTATTCGTGAGAAAAACAAGGGTTCTCTTCCTCAATGGAGCCCTAACTCCACCACAGGGAGAGAAGGACACGAGTACAGAACTATTAACTAAAAACATCTTCCTTAATGGAGCACTGACCTCAACGCAGGGAGAGAAGGACATGAGTTTGGCTTCAATTTATCAGTAACAATAGCAAAACACTTTGCTGCAAAGCGACTAAAGGAACTTGATATAAGACATCAAACATATATAGAAGAGCATGGGTGTTCAGGGGAAGCTTGCTGCAATTTATTTATGTAGAATGAAATAAACATGCAGTGGAGAGAGAAGTCAAAAATTGTCCACCCACAGGAAACACAAGAACATATGGAGTGGCAACAAGTATACAAACCTCAGATAGAAACCCTTTAAAACCAAAATTTCCCACTGGTGTTCTTTCCACAGCATCCTTGTAAGGATCATTGCCCCAAGGACTGAATCCAAAAAACAAAAAGAATAAGGTCTATAAGAATCTTATAAATGAAAAAATACCAAAAATTACAAAATCATAACATCAGGACACTAATTAGGATTAACATCAGCTAACAAAATATTTGATAATGCTACTTGGAGGAATTGAAAATAATAATAACAGTGACAAAAATGAACAGAGTTCTTTTCGTTTTAACCATAGAAAATTAAACAATGATTGTATCATACTCTCCTTAATACATCCCCACCCCCTTAGCAGCACTACCCACAATATAAACCATTCTGCATCCATTGAATGCATCCATCAAATCTTTCATTAAAATCGACGTTTAGTCCACTAGATGCAGACCACACTACAGTTTGCAACAACAAAAGTACCTACCACTCTCCAGAGAGTTTGCTACTCATTTATAAAAAATATAAGCAAAAAAATATGAAGAGTTTTTAATTGTAAGAAAAACGAACTTCATAAAAAAAGAAATAGAAAATTTGATTATTTAATTGAGATAAAGAAACATGTACCACTAAGTTATACTTAAGTAGTATTTTTACACCTTCATCTATCTCTTTTATTAATTAGTATTTGGATATTTTCTTCGACTGCTAGTGCTACGGGGGCAACTGCCCACATTGTAGATCGGTCCATTCTTTTTGGTCCACTATAAGTTCAACATAAATAAAAAAAATGCATCTTAACAAGCCAAAGTGAAAGTGAGACTGTTAGGGAACCTAAGCACCAAAATGATAGATAATAATAATAGTTATAGTTATTTTTTTTAATATAAAAAAATAAAGTATCATTAAGTATAGGCACCAAGGGAGTGCTACCCGTTTACAAAATAATAGTTATAATTATATTATATTATCAATATTGCCATTATAGTATTTCAAATTACTTATTTCTAGTTTAGGTACTTGTGTTCTTTCATATGTTTTTATGGGGTTCTTTATATGTTTGTGCATGGGCAGTATGTATGGAATAAATTCTGTCGTTTGTCAAGTCGTCGTGAAAGTTGGCCAAGTCTAAGAAGATAAGATTAAGCAGTTGTAGCAGTTATTCTTTAGCAGCATAGGACTTTCTGTAGGCTATTTTCAGCAATTTCTAGGGACAGTTCTGTCAGTTGCTGATTTCTGCCAAGAACAGAAATTGTCGGTGTCCTAATCTTCAAAAAGCATGGAAGAAAATTATTAAAAGTGTTGAGTATTTATTTACTCAAAAGATCAAAGGTTTCTATCTCAACGAATCCTAATTTACTCCAAAACAAGGTAGAAAAACTCAAAAACACTTACAAATTTCTGCACATTTCATGTTAATTGTACCATAACTAGTTCCATTAGTAAGAATAATAATGAAGAACATTGAAACAATTTAATGGACTAAAAATAAAACAAATATGTACATCTATATTTTTATATATATGTTATTAATGGATTACCTTTCAGGAGCAGTTTGAAATAGGTCATCAAGCTCGGAAGGTCGTAGGGATCCATCCTGGTGAACCAAGTCAAAGCATTATGAGAGCTACCTCTTGTTTCTTGCCATTGTAGGAAAATAGCCAAACTAAGCACACACAAAGGCATGAAATCATGAAACTCAGACATATTTATGTACATACATTATCAATGTCATACAATCGGAAGACCCCACGAAGATATTCTATAGCCACATTTGTCAGCTCCACAGTCTGGAAGACAGCATCTAAAACCATGTCATATCCAAGCAGAAATAAGAAAAGACATAAAAAAGAAAAAAAAAGTTTCTATTGTGGTTGACATACTGAATAACCATATAAAAAGTATAATGAATCAATTAATTTAGGAGGATCAGGTGCCTATCAGAAACTGGATAGCAGAAACAAGGCAAAACTTTCAGCAAAAAGTAGCCATGCTATAGAATGCTCCTAAGGATATGGGGCCATTTGATTTGGCAACTTATAACTACATAGAGCTTATAAGTCTTGATAAGTTAATTTAAATGTGTTTAGTTAAGTGAACTTTTATGTAGCTTAAGCTCCACATAAGTTAAAAAATGATTTAAACAATTAGCAAAAACATTAGGATATGAATTTGGTGATATCCAGATGGTTATTATGGTTAAAAACACAAACGAGAAAGTGAACTAGGTTCTTCTTTTTAACTTATATGTACAAACTTATCAGTTAAATACATGAAACCAAACACTCATCTAACCTTTTCTGGTCAAACTAACCAGAAGAAAGCTAAACCAAATACACATTATCATCCATCAAGTATGATACTTGTGAATGACATCAAGAAAGAACTTCAACAGATGCATTATTCATTTTTTTTTTACGGAAAAATCTCAAATTAAATAAATCATTTAAGTTGACCAACTTCTAGCCAGCATTGAAAATTGAGATAGAAATTAATGATCTTAGAACCTAGTACTTGTGCGAATTGTATGGCCTCTTACATTTTGTTACTATATAAATATTATGTAAATGAGAGATACCTGATCTGGAGCACGCTTTGTTGGAATGGGAAGGAAATCATGTCTGAGTTCTAAATCATCATTGTATCCAAATTCTCTTAGGACAGCCCAAGCTGTTTCAGGACGCCCTTTTTCTATGAAAAGAGTATGAAGAAAAAGGAATCCTGCAAGGGTAAGACCAAAGTCATTGACTCCATTTTGTTCCCTTTCTTGTACAACCCTCTTAACACCCACAATTTCAGCAGGTTGCAAATGAGTATGAAAACATTTAACCTGTTTACCATCATTCAACATGTCAGTATGTCTATAGAGACAAAAGGCTGAAATGGATAAAAAATTTAAATGAAACAAAAAGAAAACCTGAAATTCATTCAACTCTGCATCATTGAGAGCACCGTCCATGTCATGATCACAAAGGGTAAATATTCTTTGCAGTGCCCTGCGACATCGGGGCTTCAGGCATTGTTTTTCTTGATCAAACAATGGAGCTGTTGGATGAAGTACCGCTCTTTGAGCATAAAAGAAAACATCGGGGACCTACAAATAAAATTAAAATATGATTGCAACCATGAAATCACTTGCAAATGACAAGTAATATAATTCAGTCTTTGAGTTGACCAGACCTTCATTAGGAATTTGATTGTCTATGAATGACAAGTGACTACCTAAACAATCTTGCCTCCTATCAGTTCATGATAAATTTTTGTCTTTTAGTCTATGATGAAGTTTAATGAACTTGAACCCCAAAATCAAAATTCAAACTATTTCTTTCACTTATAAAGAATTTTTTTTTTTCCTAGCTACTCATATTTAGACTCAACAAAGTTCTAATACATCTCACTTAAAATACATTTACATCCCTGTATTATTTGTTAGTCAGACCACCAACTTACGTGCCATCAGCTATCGTCTCTGTGTTGGGCATCTCAGTTCGCCTTGACAGACATCATCACCAGTCTAGAGTTCTATCTCAACTTAAATTACATATATATCCTCATTATTATATGTTAATTACAGCAAGAATTATGTGCCATCAGCTATTGCCTGTGTGCCAGGCATCCCAGTTCACCTTGAAAGACACCATAACCTGAAGTACTGAATTCAATTAGTTGTCATATGTGAAGAGATCCCTTCTTTCACCAGAGCATTGAAGAGTAAACTGAAAATTTACTATTAAGAACTACTTATGCAGTTAACCCAGAAACT
Organism: Carica papaya; assembly: GCF_054855325.1. NCBI lineage: Eukaryota > Viridiplantae > Streptophyta > Magnoliopsida > Brassicales > Caricaceae > Carica > Carica papaya. The sequence goes on from NC_142311.1 coordinate 35,885,367, forward strand.
GAAGATACAAAGAAAATATAGTTTCTAAAATATTTGAACAACATCATGACAAAAAAGCTTTACTAAATCAGTTCCATCAATACAGAGATGCTAGATTCCAACTCTACAATCTCTATATCATCCAGGAGAAAAAGAAGTCACAATCTCCATCAGTGCTTCCAAACATGCTCTCTTTTCTTAATGCCTTTTGTTAGTATTCTGGGCTTTGCCTTTTCTAGCATTTTCTTTCTTTTCCTCTTTGACTATGAACAATGGAAGGTTTTATCTTACTCTTCTTCTGCTAAGATAACATTCTTTCTTTCATATTTGCATTGAAGCATATCAAGAAGGAAATGGTTATGTGGTTTGTGAAGGAAGGTCCCACTATTATAACTGAGAAAAATATGTATGACTGTAAAAATCTAATAAGGAAAACCTGACAAGGCATCTGCAGAACAAAGCTAGAACTATATTCACATTAATCGAACCTGAATTAGGGTAGCTGCAGAACATTCTATACAAGTCTCAGTCTCCCTGAATTCCTGCATAACTGGTGCCATGACCTGCTCCAGGCTAACCGGGTGGCGCTCGTCTCTCAAATCTAGCTTGCATCCAACCACGATCACTGGCACCTTTACCTATTTGCTCACCATGAAAAGAAAAAATTGCATCACTTCAAGGGTGAAGTAACAAACATCTTATATAAACAGAGCACACAGTTCTAACCTCTAACCGACGGAGCTCAGGAAGCCAATAGGAAGTCAGACGAGTAAGTGTTATAGGCTGGTCACAGGCATATGTCAGGACCACAGCATCAGCTCGCCTGAGCTCCTCAATGAGCTTTCCTCTATTTTCCATGCTAAAGGCCAATATTACAGCAATTTATGGCGTCATTTACAAAAGGGAAAACGAAACAAACAGAAAATAAATGAAATTTAGCTTTTTAAGATAAAAGCTAACTACAACAGAAAGACCTCCAATTTATCAGTAAAACAAATTATGTTGTGAGTAAATGAATCAACATCAGGAAAGATAAAGACATTTCAAACGCAAAACTTTTTGACTCTACGAAACAAAAAGAAGAAGAAAACAATACATTCATAAATCTCTGTGTTCAAACAATTAATGTCCGAAAATTTCAGTCACAGATTTCGCTGGCCACTCAAAACGGATTTCACGTCAATAACTTGAGCCTAATCTTTAGTAATTGCATGAACTAACCAACTTCAACAAAATCTGCTCCTAATAGTCAGTAAACCATAAAGCAATATAACCTCAGCATCCTTATTTTCTTTCACCTCAGCGAAATAGAAAGCAAGACGTCTGCATAGGCACATACGTAGATACAAATACATACACCCGTTTGTGTGCGCGTATGTAAATGGATCATTGATATACCTGGAAGAAGTATCGATGACCGTGACGGGAACGAGATCCGGGTAGAAATAGTCGGGGAGATGAGTAGGAGGAAGGAGACGCGGAACATTATCGGGAAAGGTCTCAGAGGCGGTCGCTGCAATCAAGCTAGATTTTCCGGTTCCTTTGTCACCGACGACCACGACTCTCACGCTGGTACGGCCGCCATAGGCAGACTTTTTTCCGTTCAAACCACCTGGCATTGGAACCGTGAACGGAGACGGACAGAGATATTGGTTTTCCGTTGATTAGAGAAACCGCAAGAGGTTCAGGCTTCTTTATTTTGTATGGCATGGGAAGTCAAATTTTTTTAATTATTTATACAAATTTGAAACATAATGATATTATAATTATTACGTATGTAATTAATATAATTATATTCGGTATAATGTATTTTTTAACTTTTAAAAATTAGGATAATTAATACAACATGTATTATTTGAATACCAATCATATATTTTAACCATAATTTGTCTTGTAATTTAATTATAATCACATACAGTTTAAAAGAATCCATAATTCAACTGATCAAAAATATATTTTAAGAAAATATATGTATAATAAATACATTTCAAAACTATATTTTTATAATTATTTATAAATTAAATGTACATATGTATTCTTTTAAATTGAAAATTACAAAAAATGATAAAAAATAAATAAAAAATGTTAATATTAAATGCTAAAATATGTACTATATATAATTAAAATAGTATCAATATTAAACGGAAAAAAAAAATTAACATTTTTTTAGTGAATCGTCTTTTTACTGAATACCTGTCCGAGCTCAGTGCAGAAGCGAAGATGCTGCTCCGATCAGTTCAGACAACCGCCAGGTCCCCAACACACCTTTGGTCGAGGAGAACAGTGGATGGTGAGGCAAGAGAAGCGATACTAAAAGGTGTGGGAGCTAACTCTATTGTAAAAATCGAGAGACACTGTGGCGGTAGTTGTTGAGTCTGATATACTCGAAACGAAGTCCAGAGGTTGTTATATGGAAATGGAAGGAGGAGGGCCACACGGTGTGCAAGTACGAGCTCAATTGGATCTCAAGGGGGCTTTGGTAAGCTCAAGCGCTATAGCACGCACTCTAGGTCTCAGTTCTCTTCGGCAACTCGTCACATTTTCAACTACTTTATAATTTAATCATGAAAAAGAAAGGAATTGACTTTTTCTTTCTTTTTTTTTAATTTATATTCCTCGACATTTTTGTAGACATATTTGCTTACAGTATCAAAAGTTTGAGCTTGCTGCATGTTTTACGGTGGACATGTTAGAATAAAAATTCTTTTCAAATTCATAGATTAGTAAAAATTAAATATACATATTCATACTGAATTAAAGAGAAATATAAATGAAAGCGTGTCTGAATCCATCACAAAAGATTTGTTCGCGTCCGGTAGTAGCATCTTTGGAATCAACACGGTACCTTGAAACTAGTTTTTTCTAATACGAGATTTCAGAAAAATAAGATGATAATCTTATGATTTGGTGACCATAACCACATTTTATATTGATTAACTTTTGTAATTTCTATTTTATACATTATAAAATAAGAATATTACAAAAATGGTATCTACACATTATAAGTTCATACTTAAATCTGATGCATTAAGACTCAATATTATTTAACCATACTTGATCACTTTTAAACAAGTCTATTAAATTGATAATCTGATACGTATACCAAGGTCTACATTAAATCTACACGTTAGAAAAAAATCGAACAATCTCACATTTGACATTTATGTGACACCTTAACTATACGTTAAATTAATGTAGGAGTACTCAGAACTATGTTATCAATACCTGAATGCATCACCAAATAATCTCATCCATCGATCATAAAGATATAGAATCAAAGCAACCTTCACTATAGCTAACGTAGCTAACCTATCAATGGTCACATATATTAGTATAACCGAACGACATATATTAAGTATAGATGTGCAGCATGAAAATTACATGCTATATGATCTAAGCATGCTTATTTCCAATTAGTCATGTCTTAATCTTAGTGAGATCAACTGTAAAAAAATTCATAGATAATAATATATAAAAATATAAACGTAAAAAACTGAAATAAAGCCATATATACATAAATCAAATCAAAGTACATAGTTTATGATATGTCTTATAAAATAAATGCAACTATAGTACAAAACTCCCACTGAAACTACACATCATTTAAGGATACAACACCCATATGAGTAGTGTGCTCATGAAAAATCTTAAGTGGTAATCCCTTAGTGAACGGATCCGCAATTATGAAGTTTGTTTCAATGTACTCTATCAGTATCTACTTACTCTGAACTTTTTTTTTAACAACAAAGAACTTAATATTTATATGTTTTGACTTCGTCGAACTCCTGTTGTTATTGAAATACATAATTGCAGATTTATTATCACAAAATAACTTTAATGGTCTTTCTATGCCATCAACAATATGCAGCCTAATGATAAAATTTTGTAGCCATATTCCATGATTGGATACCTCATAATAAGTTACAAACTCTGCTGCCATAGTAAAAAAGGCTATAAGTATTTGTTTAGCACTCTTTTAGAAAATAGTTCCACCAGCAAACAAGTAAATATAGCCTGATGTAAATTTTTTGTTGTCTTGACATCAGTAAAAATCAGAATCAGAATAACTAATGATCTCCAACTGATCTGATGTCTTGTATATGAGTATATAACATTTTGTTCTCTATAAATACCATATAACACGTTTGGATGCTTTCCAATTATCCATACCTAAATTGCTTAAATATCTACCTAATATCTCAATAATATACACAATATCTGGACGCGTACAAACTTGTGCATATATAAGACTCCTTACTGCAAAAGCATAAGGAATCTTTTGCATCTCTATAGTCTCTAAATTATTCATGGGGTATTGATTTTAGAATAAATTTGTCTCCTTTATACACAGAGAAGTCACTTGGTTTACAATTCTGTATGTCAAACTTTTTAAGAACCTTTTCGATATAGTTCTTTTATGATAATCTAAGAATACCCTGAGAGCGATCCCAGTGTATCTGGATCCATAATACAAAAGATGTGTTCTCAAGATCTTTCATCTCAAATTTCTTTGTTAGAAATCTCTTGATTTCGTACAATAAGTTTATGTCACTACTGGTAAGCAATATGTCATTGACATATAAAATCAGAAAAATATATTTACTTCCACGAAACTTGTGGTCTACACAATCTTTCACTAAATTTATTTCAAAATTAAACAAGATGACGATTTGATAAAATTTGTGGTACCATTGAAGGGAAGTCTGTTTAAGTACATAGATGGATTTTTTTAGTTTGCAAACCATTTGCTATGTATGTTCGGATATAAAGTTTTCTGGTTGTACCCTATAAATTGTCTCATTAATGTCTCCATTAAGAAATACTGTCTTAACATCCATATGATGTAATTCAAGATCAAAATATGTCACTAAAGTTATTATAGTCTTGAAAGAGTCTTTCAACGAAACTGGAGAGAAAGTCTTTTATTAATCGATGATTTCTTTCTGTATAAAGCCCTTAGCGACAAGACGGGCCTTGTACTCTCTACATTAACTTTTGAATCTCTCTTGGTTTTAAATATCTATTTGGAACTAATAAATTTTGCATCCTTAGGCAATGGAATAAGATCTCAAACGTCATTGTCCTTCATGGACTTCATCTCTTCATTCATGGCATCAATCCACTTGTGAAAGTTAGAACTTTTCATGACTTGACGAAAGTTAATAGGATCATTTTTCATCGTGTCAATATCAAAGTCATATTTTTGGAGATGTATAATATAATCATATGGTATTACACTTTTTCTCTCTTTAGTGGATCTCCTTAATGACATAAATTCTTGAGGGAGTGAAGTTTGTGCTGTAGGAACGATTTTCTAAACAAGAACGAGAGATACTATGACATTGTCTTGATCTAGAGTTGCTTCTTGAATAATGCTAAGTATAAGAACTTGATCCTAATCATTGTCATGAGCAGGGAATAGGAATATTAATCCATTCCTCTTCAAAAATAAGGTCGCGAACTCTTTCTTCCCGCAAACTCAACATTTTCAAAGAACTTGACATTTATTGTCTCAAAAATTATCTTAGTAGTGAGATCATAAAACTTGTAATCCCTGCATCACTCAGAATAACTAATAAACTAGCAACTAACAGTTCTGAAGTTTAGTTTCTTTTTCTGTGGCCTATAAAGTCTAACCCCAACTAGATATCTCCAAATGTGCAAATGTATAAAATTAGGCTTCTTGCTCGTCCAAATCTCATAAGGGGTCTTTATAGTTGCTTTAGTTGGAACTCTGTTGAGTAAATATATTGTAGTCTTTAATACTTCTCCCCATAGTGATTCAGGTAAGGTAAAATGATTAATCATACTCCTTACCATATTCTTAAGTGTTCTGTTTTGCCTTTCAACAACATCATTCATGTTAGGAGAACCTGACATAGTGTATTGTGGGACGATACTATATTTCTCTAAAAATCAAGCAAATGACCCTAGACAGTGCGTAACTGTCGGACTTTCTTTCACATGCAGTGACGATTGGCCACTGCTATTCCTTTTTGTTTTTCTGCTACATATATATATATACATATATCCTTAATATATATATACATATACAATACTTAACTTCTTGATATATATACATATATATATTTTTTAATTTTCTGTATGTATATATTTTTTTGATATTGATATATAGATATATATATATATATATATTCCTAATACTTATACATATACATATATATATTTATGCATATAGATATATATATATTCAACTAAACAAAAATAGAATTTAAAATCTAAATTTCTGAATCTGAATCCAAAATTACATAACAAATTTTTTTTTTTCTAAAAATTTAATACTAAAAATGACTCTGATACCAATTGTTAGAATAAAATTTATTTTTAAGTCCGTAAATATATAAAAATTAAACATATATTATCATATTAAATTAAAGAGAAATATAAGCGGAAGCGTACCTAAATCAATCGCAGAAGATTTATTCGTATCCGGTGATAGGATCTTCCGAATCGACACGACACTTTGAAATTAGTTTTTTCTGGTGACGGAATTTTAGAAAAATAAAATGACAACCTTGTGATTCGCGGACCATAACCACTTTTTATATCGACTAATTTTTGCAATTATCATTTCACCCATTATAAAATAAAAATATTGCAAAAAATAGTATCTGCACATTATAAACTCATACTTAAACCCGATGCATTAAGATCTAATATTGTTTAACCATATTTGATCATTTTTTAACGATCTCATTAAATTTTTAGCATGATACACATACCAAACTCCACATTAAGCCCACACGTTAGAAAAAAAACCGACATATAGAGTCCGATATGCTTGTGGATGTTTTAATGAAACTTCGTAGATTCTGTAAGGAGTCAACCATTGGTGCAATCTTCTTGCTCATGCAATTAGATTATTAATGATAATTAATTCTTTTGCCTTTTGGTTTTGTCTCTGGTATGCTCTTGGATTGCTTCAGATTAAAGTTCTAGTTTATAGAATTTTGAAGAAGGTGAGGAATTTGACTGGAGCAATTACATTATTTCAAATGCCAGACTTCAAGTAAATGCTGACCTTATTCTCCCAGTAGAAAGTCGGCATGGAGCTGCGAAGATCAGTCTCATACTTATAAATAGTATGTGGTGAGAATGAAATATTCACTGATGTGGTAGCCTGTGGAGGGAACCTTTCAAACACTGTTCTTGTAGTTATGAATGCAGTGCATTGGGGGGAAGATCCCCTGTATTGGTCATACATTGTGCATATTTTCTTACTTAGAGGTCCTAGGAAATAAGCATTTCAGGGCATATTTCTCCCAGTAGTTTGCTCTAGGATGTGTTAAAGTTCAATCACTGTATTTGCCGCTTTGTATAAAAGCATGATAATAGATCAAATTGTAAGCAGTGTCTGTTACAATATAGCATTAACTTTTTCTGAAAATAATGCACAACACATTGGAAGGCGCAGGTACTGTCTGTACTAAGAAAGAATTAAACTGTGGATTAAATTTTTGAAATATGTAATGCCTCTTTGCTTGGTGCTGGGAAATATAATATAACTTCATAGTCTTTTTATTTTCCTGATTATCTAATACATGCAGCTAGAAAGGCAGCATAAGTTGTTTTCTCTCTTGTACTGGAATATATTTTAAGATTTCAAATGTCTTCACTGTCTCTTTCTGTGGTCGCTTGATCTCTGGTTCCTCACGTTAGTATTGGTTTGGTGTTGTGAACAGTCATGATTGCAGAATTTCTTTGTTGCATGTTGAAATTACAACATTTCTCCTTGTCAATTAAACAGTACTAGATGATTTTCATCTCCAACAACTCTCTTGGTCTAATGACTTTTCAATCTTTGTGCTGGGTTCGGAGCTGATGAGAAGTTTTTGTTTTTGTACTTTGTCTTATGCTTTGCAAATCAATCTTGTTATACGTGCAGATGCAAGAGTGGATGACACTTCGGCAAGATATAAAGCTTCTACCTGGCGATTATGTTGTCTACTGGGACTTGATTGCAAAAGTCTGCAGTTTGAGCACTGCAGAAAAGTTTTTCGAAGATCCCTCTGATTGAATGAGAGGTGCACTCCCCTTGTTTAGCTCTTCATCATACGAGCAAATTGTCTACCAAAGCTGAGGCTCTTATGGAGATAATATCATGGTGTGCTTTCCTGAAATGTCCCCTGCAATAAACCATACGCTATTACTGTCCATTTCAAAAGGTCAACTAGAGAAGGTAGAAAGGAGTAATTCAGGAATTAAAGAGAAACATTTATCCAGATACTGTTACGTACAACTTATGGTTAACAATCTGTACCGTGCAAAATGATATGGAAGCTGCAGAAAAAGTCTTTCTTGAGCTGAAGAAGGCTAAAACAGCGTCCCAGCCTCGTCCAACTTGGGCATGAAGAAGATGAAGAAAAGGGCTCCTCAAAGAAGTAAAGTTGCTTATTTCTCTCTTATCAGTTTTGTCTGTTGAATCTCGAAGAACATGAAGTCATTCCTCTGCAAAATGAATGATGCTCAGTATACTTACATGGTATCTTAGATTAAATTTGGTTAAGAAAACTTTATTCTTTCTTTGTTTTGACTTGATGAGCCATCTCCAACCTATTAAGGTTGACTGCTGGTTAGATTCTTGCTTAGTTATATCCTTGTGTGAAATTTGCATTGTTAGCTCAAAAACATCCATTTCGTTCTTGAACAAATCCCATCTACTATAGACACGTAGTAAGCCTCCTGTTGCATACACAAAGGAGCACGATCAGTGGTAGTTTACCAATTCAGAACTCATATTTTATTGCCTTGAATCTCTCCAAAAGAACAAGCTTGAGGGACCCAGTGACCTAAACCAAGCTTCTGAAAAATGTCGGGGGTGGTTGGTGTGGTTTAGAAGAGTTATGGCAGTGGTATAGGCGTGCCAAATTCTGCATCATCTCGCATGGCGTATTATTATAAAGGAGTTTAAGTTTTCATATACATCCTACCCTATCCATGTAGACTGATGACCAAGAATAAACAAATTTTTTCAGTCAGAACAAACAAAATCTGAAACCAGAAAGACATAATTTTTTGGAAGAGGAAAGTGGAAAATGAATGGACTTGTTGCTTTTTCAAAAGGAACAGGTTGTACTTCTGTGGAGCAGCAGCGTCTTACGTGAAGAAGAATTAACTGCAACCACCAACAGATAAAAGAGGTTTACCCAACCCAACCCATTTTCAGGTTCAGGATCTTCATGTGTCTTGAGATTACTTGTTTGACCCTGTGTTTTCTTCTAAATTGTCAAATAAGCATTCTTGATTTTCAAGTTCGAAATGACTGATGCCTCCCTCTTGTCCACAACGTGTATATATGTATAATATATACATTATGCATTTTGCAAAATATGTCCAGCAGCTGAAGATAAAAAACAGTGTTTAGAAAATATAACTAGCAATATCTTATGTTCTTGTGCCACACAGTACAAAAACACGCGGAAAAGAAATTTCACGGGAAACAAAAAGAAAACGCGAGAAAATTTTCAAAATTCAAAATGTTCATCATGTTTATCATTTGAGGTCGAGGGATAGATTGGTAAATTCAAGTGGCAACGCATGTGTAAATTGGTAATTCTGGATTTATTAATTTTTTCATTTTGAATTCCATTTCACATATCCTCGGACGATGCGTGGACATGACGACTGGGTATAACGACGTCGTTCGAGTCGGAGTAAGGAGAAAACAATTCGGTCACGCGCTCGATAGCAAGTGGAAAAGAAAAAGAACACGTCACACACCAAATCTCGCCCCTTTTTTGTTATTTTTATTTTTATTTTTTTTAAAATCATCTCGACGTCTTCAGGTATAACTATTTAGTTACGTTGCAGGTTTGAAGTTGGAGGTCACAGCGCTCCCTTTCTTCTCCACGCAGAACTGGAAAACAAGAAAAAGGAGATCATATCTTTCTCGTTTTTAATAATATTCGATGGCCGGTGTGGAAGATGGAGAGTTAAATATCCGATTTGAAGAAGTGATTTCATGGCTGCCATCTCATGTTCTTGATGAAGCACTTTACGACGATCGTAGCACTAGATCCAAAAAGGTCTGTGTTCATATGTAAATAAATGTAAACAATACATACAGATATTAGAACTCAGCTATGCGTTTTCTCTTGCATGATCTTCTATTTGTTTCTAATTCTTCTGGCACTTTCGCTTACAGGAGTTGCCTAATTATACGCACCAGCACTTCCGGCATCGCCACAAACTGCCTGCTGAGCTTCCTCCGTTGGTATATATATACATATATATTTCTTCTTGCTTCCTCTTTTTCTCTTGAAAGAAAAATTAGTAATAGCATCAGTATAGAAAGTATTTTGAGTTGTTTAATTTGGATGATTTTATATTGATTTTCTTAGGAGTTTCCTTTTTGGTTAATCGAGAAATTTAACTTAAAAGACTTTGTTGGATTGTTCGGTCGTTGAGCCATAATAGACTATGGAATTAGTAGTTCAATCTGTTAAAGGTTTGGAGGCAACAAGGCAATGAATCAGGATTCAAAAATGGGATGTAGAAAAAATAATAGAGTTTTCTAGTAAAAAAATTGAGGCATTTGAATAATGCCAATAGATTTTTGAATAAGAACAAAAGAAATTATTAGTTATTATAAGTGGTAATTAATATTTTCTGTTTTATCGTAATTTTTGAAATATTTTACAATGCATTTTTAGCCCTATCTGGCTAAATGTGTAAGCTAATTGTTATCTAAACAACCTAAATAATGTATTTAGTTAAGAAGAATTGAAATCTGAAACAACCAAGCTGGTGATCCTATTGCTATTTTAAGTACTATATTGATGACTTTAGCGAATTCTGAATGCGATTGTATATACTTTGTAACTGATCAAACATATATATATATATATATATGCATTAAGTAGCATTTCATCTTGTGAATAATTACTCGGCATTTTGAATTTTGAACTTCTTTAATTTGAAAGTTCACCAGCTAATTAAGATTCTACAAGATTTCCTTTTTAAACCCTCTTTTATATATATATATATATATTTGAATTCAAAATCTAAAAGGAAAACCTAACGCCAATAGAGTTCTGCAGTTCTACATCCTACATCCATGCATAAGCCAACCATGTACAGACAAAGAGAAGTTTTGGAACCAAAATAGAAGGAAAAAAAAAAAAAAACCCTTCTTAGATCTAGTAATACTGCAGATATTGAGATTTTTGAAATATTTTGATGGGTTTAGTTTAGTTGATTCCAATTCTATTTAATAGGATAGAAATTTGAATAAAAAATTAGCTTTTTATTTCAAATTGATTTTATGTTTAGCTTAAAATAATTATTTTATGATACTTTTGTTGACAAGTAAAATAAAAATTAATGATTACGAAATAGAACTTGGATAAAAATAAAATATTTTTCAACCAAATCTAATCCAAGAATTATTTATATAAATATAATTCTTTTGATAAAATATTGAGTAAGTGATTAGTTCATCCATTGTACATATTTTGCTTTTAAAAGTTATTTTATGTGTAAAATTAACTAGTTCGTCCTATAATTTCATGTATGTCATTATTAAGTATTGGACAATTAATATCTACTTCTGTTGATTTGCTTATGCAGGTAATTATAGATTTAAATTGTTTTGGCAGGGCAAATAATTAACCTGAAAGAAGATCATAGGAACACTTATTAAGAAATTAATTAATTGTTTTCTTATAGAAATTTATGTTTGTTTCTTTTTTCACCAAGTATAATCAGGTAGGTAAACCAAACACAAGGGGCCATCATAGCTCCAAGCATCCCATTAACTGGGCGTCTGGAGGACATGGAATGCAGGCTTTCTTTCTAGAGTCTGGTCGAAAATCATACACTGGCACTGGAGTTTTTCTTCCTCAAAGAGCTGGCTCCAATAAGTTCCATTCTAACAGAAAACCAGGTAATTAACTTTACTTTAATCATTACAATAAAATCGTAACGAAATTTTTGTTCGTGCTAATAACTATATATTCTCAAACAAGTTCAAGTTCTCGTATGCTTGAAATAAATTCAGCATTCTTTTATGTAAGTAATCTCAAAATCACAATATTTAACATGTTTGAAATAAATTTAAAAAATTTACTAAATTCATTTGTAATTTTGTGTTTAGTTCGATTAGTAGATTATATAAATTATATTAGAATGATAAAAATTGATTTCACGTAAACTTTTATGTGCAATAAGAACAATATGTTATAAGCTTCATTTAAATTAAAGAAAGTTATAATGTATTATTTCAATTCTATTTATATATAATTTAAAATGAGATTTTTTTAAAAAAAAAATTGTTCTTAATATGGTTGTATTTTAACTTTATGACATAATAAAAATTAATATCATACAAAATATATGGGGAAGTGACTCAGCATATTGAAATTCTTATCAATTTAATTTTAATTGCATTCTGCTAAAATCTATATTATCTTTTTAACAGTTAAATGTAAGTTGGCAAATAAATTGCACAAATCGTTTGGAAATTTTCCAAAACATATTCTGTCAACAAAATTCTTTACACACTTTCACTATTCAAGCAGAAATTTAATGTTGAATTGATTTTTCACAACGTATGGTTTACACTGATCATATGTAGCAACAGTAAATATATGTAATTATGTATATTCATGGGCGTATCTTGTGTATCTTTGCAGCTTGCTCTCCTGTTCTCCTTCCTTCTCGTGTTGTTCAGGCTCTCAACCTCAATGTACATGCGTTAGGCTTGCGAGGTTAACTCTAAGCAAGTTCCTTAATTTAACTTTGAGTATCGCTTCAGAATTATAAAAAAAAATTAACTTTTGACCACTCAGAAATCAAGGGATTAATTATTTTAATATCTGCAGACGCCAAAAACAATTCCAAAGATGTTGAAGATTGCACTTCGAGGATAATTAGCAGAAACAAAAGCTGCAACAAGGATGTATCGACAAAATGTTGTGCTGCTTCTCCAACTTCACCAGAGATTTTTCTTCCAAAGGAATGGACTTACTAAACTCTCCCTAACAGTGTGTGTGCGTGTGTGTATATACATATATGTGTATATATATATATGTATATACGTACACAATCATAACTTGGGTTCGTATCTTTTTTATCCAGAAAAAAAAGTGGGTTTTTTATTTTAAAAAATAAAAAATCCATGGAAGCAGTCCGATCAAGTTTCTTGTAGTTCGTGCTGTTGACCATTATATAAGATAGTGTTTTGTCTTATAAATAAATTAAAAAGAGAAACAGCACAAATGGAGTTTGATTAACTCAGCATGTAGTGCTGTACCTTTCTGCCAAATCTTTGTATAGATACTGTATAACCAACATATCTTCAGATCTCTTGTTCATCGAATAGTGGAGTAACAGAGGAAAAGAAGAGAGAGAGAGGAATTGGGAAGGAGAAGATGATGGTGAAAATTTACAGAGAGAGATAGAGAGAGAGGGGGACAGAAAAAAAAAAAGAGAAGTTGAGGAAGCCGGAGAAGATTGGGGGGGAGGAGGAGGACAGAATAGACAATTTTATATATGTAAGTCTTTAACACAAAAATCTTGAAAAAATAAAAAAACAAATTACAGTTTAAAATTAATCTATTAAAATACCATGTAAAATTTATCACAAAATTTAGAAATTTTATTATTTTATAACTGAAATAAATATGAATAATTAAATTATTCTAAAAAGGAAAGAAATAAACAAATTGAAATCTAAAACAATCAAAATATAAAGGACGCTTTTTTCGTTTAATATTTCGTTTAAAGAAAAAGTCGTAGACGTGGTTGGATGGGAGTGGGGGTGCAAAGATTTTAAACTAGGGATAAAGTAGAGGATCCAGGCACTTGCGATTGCAATTTCGATGTGCGTAAAAATCAAAATAAACCGACCCCCCTCTCAACTTCGTTCTCGACTCCTCTCTGCTCGTCTTGCTTGAGTCTCCATGGAGGCAACTCTTCTCAGCTCCCACCGCTTCTATCCCTGCCTCTTCAACGCGAAGCCTCTAAATTTTCAAGGTATGCTCTGCACTGTTTGGTTTTTAACAGATGAAAGAAAAGAAATAATAATGGAAGAGAAGTATAGGAATTTGAGTAAAGCTAATTGGATTAGTTTACCTTCTTCAACACTCTTTTCTATCACAGAAAACGCTAATTCTCGCTGTTTGTTTGTTCGTTGTTCACTTTCTTACTTTTATCTGGAAGCGAACGGGGGATTTTGCGTTTTTCGTTTCTTCATTTTCAGCTGTGTTTTTTTTTTTTTTTTTTGTGTGGATATTGGGATAATGATGGTTGTGAATTTAGAAAGTAAAATCCAATGCGTCGTTTGCTACTTAGGTATGAGTAGACTTGGAAGTTTTTGTTTGGAGTGCGTTCTTTATTTTTTCCTTATACACTGAGAGTTGCTGTCTCCTTGTCCACCTATGAGTTTTCTTGAGTTAGAGCTATTATTTACTTTGTTACTTCATATTATTGTTCTTGTCAAAACTGACTGTTTATTTTAGTTCCAGCTTCCTATGGAGATCAAAACTTGGTGAATTCTGTGTTTGAGCCGCCACTACTTCCATCTTGAACCCTTTGGGATGAGATGATTTAAACGTAAATAATTGTGTTATAATTATACATTTCAAGACTAGTATAAGTAAAATGGACATAAACCAAACAAGTCCATGTTATCATGCTATTAAGAAATAGGGATTTTCTATTTCATCAAGAATCATTAATATGAATACTGACAGCTTTATGATAATATAGGAAATGCAGTTGTCACTTGATATGGTTCTTCAAGCTCTTATTTGTGGATTTTTTTTCCTTATCTTCTTGAGTTTCCATTCATGGTTTTTATTTGGAGATTGCATGTCCTAACTAAAGAAATGTGAGAAATATAATGTAGGGTTGTTATTCTCCATCTTTTTGTTGCCTTAACAGAGAATGCTATTAACTGAATGCAAGTTAGAGCTCAATTTAATTTGTAAATATTATTTGACATGCAGGTGGCTGCGCAGAACACAATCTACAATTTTATCGTCCCACATGTCCTAGAACACGTTATAGTCTCAAGATGAATATGGGGAATTCTAATAGAAGTTATTTTTTTATGCTAAATCGATCATTCATGTCAAGAAAAAACAAAAGATTTGCTGCTAATTCTTCAGATCAACTCCGAAGTGACTACATGAATGTTGAGGCAACATCTGCAGAATCTCTTAATCTTGAAGTTATTCCACCACAACCTACTGATGGAGCTGATTTTGTTAGGTTGCATGGTGATGATAAATTAGAGACTCTACAGTATAGATCGAGAAGATTTAGAAATAGGTTTCTGAACTTCGTTCGCCTAAGTTCTGTCCTCAACAATGCTGCAGAATCATTTTTCAAGAGTGAGATACGGCGAAGGTTATTTGTAACAGCTGTACTACTTGTAATTAGTCGTGTTGGATATTTCATTCCTCTACCTGGATTTGATAGAAGATTGATACCTCAAGATTACCTTAGCTTTGTCTCTGGTTCTGTTGGTGAGTTGATTGAAATCTGCAAATAGACTTGCGCTTCTAGATTTAAGATTTATTGCCGAGTAATGTTTTCCATTTTTCTATTTTTTTTCCCTCATCTGAGAAATCGTACAAGAAATATTTATGATAATGAAATGCTGTGGAAATTTGTAGTCATATTCTTTTTTCTCTTTTTTTTTTTTAATTTTCAGATGACCTGGGTGATTTTGGATCGGGCCTAAAACTGTCCTTTTTCCAGCTTGGCATCAGTCCTCAGATTATAGCATCAATAATTATGCAGGTGTGTATCGTTTTTCTTTCTTTCTCTTTTTTCGGGTGGAAATTTGTTGGTTCAAATTCTTTATGGGGCTGGTTTATCCTTCCCATGAGATGGGACACTTCCAAAGCTAACTGGTCATTATCTTGTAAACTAATTTGAAGCATCAGATTGAAGTTGAATGTTTGTTTATGAGCTTTTGCCTCATCATTTTTTACTTTGCAACTTTTCATTTTAAGTTCTTGGAGATCTTTGGGTTTATGAGTTTACAATCTGGAAGAGATTACTTGCTTGCTCATTACTAAATATGATGCAAAAATTGGATATTTTAATAATATTAGTTTTCATAATCATTTGGACAACTGGCAAATAACTTAGTGATTATAAGCGCATTAAACTTTATATGTTTGTAATCATATGAAAGCACTTTTAGCAACCTTATTGTAGCAACTTCTTCATTGAAGTATACATGTTTGAGGCCATCAAAGGTTGTGAAGGTTGCTTTTCTAAGATCCAGCCTATGACTGTTCATAAATTATCTTGAATATATTACTACACTGCCTACTTCTTGCCACACTTATTTCCCTCTTTTTGAATATGCTATATCGCGCCGTTGAATTTTCTAAGATCACAGTTTTACTCTCACTCTCATGAATGGGTGTTCAGGTGCTCTGTTATGTTGTTCCATCCTTAGTAAAGCTGCGGAAGGAAGGTTTAGATGGCCACGAGAAGATAAAGAGTTATATGTGTGTCTAGTTATTCATCTCAAGCAGTGAGACGATCTCTTGCTAGACAATTTCCTGTTGCACATCAACTTTTTGCCATTTATTAAGAAGGTCATAAGCTCTGGTTTTTCTGTATATTCAGATGGTGGCTTTCACTTGGCTTTGCTATCTTGGAAGCTGTAATAGTTGCCTGTAATTCTCTCCAATATTCAATTTACGCAGCAAGTTACCGGTAATTTAGTAAGGAGATTGTCATTTTAACAATGTTTTCTTGCTTTTAATGTGGCTACATGAAAATTGTTTTTATTTCATTGAGGATTTAGCAACAGTTTTTTAGTCAAAAGCAATATCTGGAACAGTGTTGTTCTAAATCCCTGTTGGGCTCAAACCTACTTCAAATTGGTTTAACCATGCTGGTAATTAGTATTAGTAGCGTCATTTTGTTAAGACTGTTTTATTGAAGTTATTTACTTAGAAATTTTTTTGACATTTCAGGGCCAAGCATGTGATGGTGACAACTTTTTTGCTGGTTTGTGGTGCAATGACTATGACATGGATCTGCGATACAATATCGGAATCTGGATTTGGTATTTTTCTTAAATCTTGGTGAACTCATTTGATTCTGGTTGATCTTCAATTTTAGTCTTTTAGCTACTCTATGGTCCGTCAAAATTATTTTGTCTTGTTGACATCCTCATGCACCTTGTCTCACTGCATCTCGGTTCCATTAGTATGTTATAATTATATTGGAAGAAAGGACAAGGGATGGAGCTCTGAACTCTTAAATTATTGTTATGGAAATGACAGTTAATTTTACCATGAGGTAGATTATAGTACAAATATTGGAACTTTGTTCCCACAAGTTTTCTCTTTTAGTGTATTATTTTTTTTTAAAAAAGTTCTCTTTTAGTGTAACACAGTCTAGGTTAGTGGCTTACATACATGATTTTTTTTAAAAAAATACAAAATATAAATATATATTAATATCAGAATCAAGGGGCTTAGAGACATGGTTTACAAACATGACTTATGCTTGTTCTGACATGAAAAGCCTTTCTTTTTTCTGTAATTAATTCTAATTGTTGCCAGAGAGTGGTAATATCATATCTCAGAGTCCATTTAGTAAGAGCTTTGGCAAAATAGGTCATGTGTTGTTTCTATTGTGAACATTAAAAAAAATTTGTGCCTAGAGATAGTAGTAAACTGTTGGAAGTTTAGCTGTAACTTTCAAATGCTGAACTCCAAAGAATGGTTCTTGTTGCAAGAGATAACAATGGCTTTGATAAATCCTACTGAGATAATGATTTTCTTTTGGAGGTAATATTTGCTTTGTGTTTTGTCCTCTTTACATCAAGGCAATAATTGAAGACAGAATGACATGCTATGTCATTCTTTCTCATGTTCAGTTGTTAATTTACTCTTCTTTTAGCGCTTACAGATATTTACTATGTTTATAAACTTCAATTTTTATTCGACATCAAGGCAATAATTGAAGACAGAATGACATGCTATGCCATTCTTTCTCACTTTCAGTTGTTAATTTACTCTTCTTTTAGCGCTTACAGATATTTACTATGTTTATAAAGTTCAATTTTTATCCGAGTGTGATAAACTTTTGTCAGAAAATCTGGTATTGCTAATTCCAGGTGATTTCGTTCTGATTTTGTTTGATTGTCTGGTCATTTCTAATCAACAATCAAAATGAACTTGCATGTTCCTTTCTTTTCTGATTGTTCTTGGCATAGTCACTTTCTTAATTGGTTCTACATATTTCAGGCCAAGGTTCATCTCTTGTAATCTGTGTGGGAATACTAACGGGCTATATAGAAACATTGCACAAGATGTCATCTCAGCTCTTGGGTATGTGACTAAGGATCAGCTCTTGTACAACTCACTGTAGTTTGTAACATATTTCCGCATTAGTACCCCAATATTTTGCTCTGGGTATGTATATATATATTTTAGAAGGAAAATGAGAATGACAGGAACGAGGCGCAAACACTGCAAAAAAATGGATTTACAAGTTAGCAGAAATTAATTCTTTTCTGGATTACAGGAATGACAGTTTGCTCTGCCTATTAGGGATTCTGGTTCTCTGGAACAATTTACTAATTTTGCTTGAAGTTGTGGTTTGGGGGCTCAGGGCTTTATTCCATGCAGACTTAATGTTTGGAGTTATGGCCTTCATTAATATATTGCTGGCTCTGGGAGTGGAAAATTTCTGAAGGAATCATTAAGTTTGAAAACCTCCAAAACATGTTTATGTCATCTTAAATATACATCTGTTACCTGCGTATTTTATTTTGTAAAAGATATTTGCATATTTCTTTCTGCTAAGTTAAGATTGATCTTGTGACAACTTGTTCCTATATTAATTTCTCTTTTAGCTTATTCATGTGCTAAGAGTTAGATTCAACCCAAAACCATATGGTATTAGGAAAAGTTGTCCAAGAGGTATATAAACGACTGTAGATGCTTATCCTTGGTCCATGTGGAACTATATATTTGATAGTATGTGGGATCCTGCTTATGGCCAATGCATGATCAATATATTAGCATCTAAAGATTAACATGCTAAAATATTGAGGCCCTAACATCAGAATTGTCAGCTAATTCTAATTGACCTACTTTGAGTTTGTTTTTAAAGTATCTGATGCTTTGGCCATGCATAAACTTCTATGGAATATGGTAGCGGATTTAAGATCATGGAGACTGTTTACTTAAAAAAAAAAAGAAAGATAATGGAGACTGTATCGATTGTCAAGAAAAGCAGTTGGACATGCATATAGTTCAGACAAAGGGGAGCAGATTGTTAAAATCAGACCTCTGAACCACTTTGTCAATCATTATTCTTAATGCAGTATAGAAACTTAGTAAATAGCCGTAATCTTGACTATGTAATTTTTAAGCTTGAATATAGTGATGGAGGGACATATGATTATTAGTATTCTCTCATTGTTTCAGTTTAAGGAATGGGTATGTTATAATGGATCAACCTTTTCTATCCTGCAGGAAGTGCTGCGAATTGGTGGCCGTATATACTTGCAGTGTTAGGTGTTTTTACCATAGTTACTATGTGGGCAGTTCTTGTAACTGAGGGTTGTAGAAAGATAAAACTGCAGTACTATGGATTCAAACTTGCTTCTGCTGCAAGGTAAAACCATTAGTGTGGTCCAGTAAAATTTATGTCTTCTCTTCTGAAAGATTTATAGTGTTGTCTTTTGGAAGAATGTACGTGTTACACAGAATTATTCTGTTGATGGGTTCTATCTTTTGTTTGTTCAACTTTCCTACAAAATCTTTCTTTGTGTTATGCATATAATAAGATTGAATATCATTGTCATATCCATTAAATTGATGTAGGAAAAGTAGAGCTTGATTAGGAAACTTTGAGGAGATTTTTAAGAATCAAAGTTGGAGATCTTGGATCTCAATAATCAAATTAATATCTCTATATTTAAATAATAATTATATAAATAGCCTACCAATAATTTACTTAGGATATCCTATTTACAGGCGTCAAAATATAAATAAAATAGGAACTCTTAAGTGTACTGAGGATTTCTACAAAATAAGAAAAGAAGCTAATTAATTAAAATAACTTGTAATAGAAAATAACTAAATAGGATCCTAACTAAATAGGAAATAATGAACTTATGTCATTAGTATGCCTATGGATATTAGTCCCTAACTAAGCTAAATACCTTAATAGTGCATAAACATTACAGTTACATAAACATAACTTATTATTGGAATATGCCCACTCTAGGATCTTCTTGTTCTGCATTGTTCTATGTTATTTGGTGTAAACTCGACCTCGAGTTTTAAAATGTTGAAGTAGAAAGAATATCCAAATTAGGGCTTGTCTTTTTAACAATTAAAGGTTGTGAAACTTGAAATTGTCATGGAAAAACATGAATACTTTTCAACTCAAGGATTCTAAAGATATAGTGAACGAAGTAAAAATAACAAAATTTTTAAAAGGGAGAATATCCAAACTTTCCTCATTGCTGTTAGGAGCCAAATAAATTTTGTAGTATCTTGAGGTGGGACCTTTTTCTTCTTAAAAAATCAACAAGAATATCATTGTTTCAACTTTGACAACACCATTGCTTACAACTAAATCAGGAGATCTATAATTTGGTGACTCAATTTGTCTAATAAACACAACATCTTTCACAATTCATTACGAGGTGACTCAATTTTGTTCTTCTTTCAAATAAATCTCTCTTTGTTCTAAGCATGTTATGAGATTGAATAACTATCATATCCATTAAACTTTCCAAGCTTATAAGTTTCATGCCCATTAGTTTAATAATACGAGTGACTATCAATTTGCATTCACAAAAAGCCTGGTTGAATTTATTATCACCACTTAAGCAATTGCTTTTGCTATCATCTGGATATCAATATCTGATAGTATGACCTTGCTTATCTGCACTCTTATTCTTTTATCTTTTCAACAGAGAAGGTTCCCCGATTACTGAGGTGGAACCCTATATCCCTTTTAAAATCAATCCATCAGGAATGCAACCAATTCTCACAACAACTTATCTCTTAGCATTTCCCAGCATTCTTGCTAGGTAATTCTATCCAGCTGATTTATTTATTAACTTTAAGTTCATTTTTTCATTATCCGAGTATGAGATCCCGTTATGTATTTCTGTAAGTGAGTCATTGCAGTTTTCATTTGGTTACAACAGCAATTTATTTTATCTGTAATTACCACTATAATTGTCTAATACAGAGCCTTGTTTGCAGTATCCTTGGTTCACGTTTCTGGGAGAATGTTAAGGAGATATTGAACCCTGAGACATCTGTTGGTGCACCACCTTGGATTTACTATTCAATTTATGCTTTTTTTGTCTTTCTATTCAACATATTTGACATTGTGAGTATCTTCTCAGCCTCTTGCTTTCTATCCTTTTTTCTTTTGCTGTGTGTTAACTTCCATGGTACTAGTTACAGAAATATATGCAGTAATAAGGTTCTTAAATGATTAACAAAATGGTGATGCCTAAAGTTCATTTTTGTTTTGTTCCATGAAATGCATGCATGTCAAAATGAAAGTTGAAACCTGAGTTTTCTCAAAATATGTGGAATATGTTTAGTTGTGCTGTGGAAAAAAATTTGTGTTAAAAAGTTTGCTTTTAATTGCTACATTTATGGTTTTAAAAAATATAGCATTTGATGGTAAATAATTTGTATACGGGTCGTATCCCTTAGGTACCATTATGAATAATACTTTTCTGCACTTTTATTTCAAAAGAAAAAAATATAGCATTTGATTATCCGTTCTCCGAGAAATATGCTTTATCTAGTATTAAGTTCAGTAATAATACTTTTAATGCTGTTGATTATCACAAATAAGCGAAATTTTATTTTATTTTATTTTCAGAATATGAACAAGGAAGCTGTGCAAAATAATATTCTCTCTTTTTTCTAAAAAAAAAAGAATATGAACACAGAAGTTGCAACCCGAATTTTCTTAAGTTATTTTTAATTTTGAGTTACAAATCTTTAGCCTTGTGCAACTATGATTTAACTCATGTTTATTGTGTAGGCCAACTTGCCGAAGGAAATATCAGATTATTTGAATAAGATGGGTGCCAGAATACCAAATATAAAGCCTGGGAAAGCAACAATTGAGTATCTCATGAAGATTCAGGCGTCAACACGGTTTTGGGGTATACTTACATCTATTAATTGCAAATAGTTCCGGGCATTATTAACATCTAATCTCAAGCATTGATTTGTCTTTTGGGCTGGTAATTCTCAGGGGGCCTACTGCTAAGTATTTTGGCAACTATGTCAACCATACTGGATCACTATTTACGCAGTATCAATGAAGGATTTGCAATTGGTCTTACTTCTGTTTTAATAATTGTAAGTCCTGACCTAGTGCTGTTTAATTGCACAAAAATATGCCTTTTTGGTTACCCTGACCCTTTTCGCATTCAGGTGGGTTCCATTATAGAACTTGGAAGATCTTACCAAGCATATAATGTTATGCCAAGTTTAAGCAAAGCTCTAAGGAGATATGGTGTATAACATTTGAAGAGGGAACAATTCATTAGTATCGACGACCTGGTATTTCTCTTTAATGTTTTAATTGAAATCCCTATCACATGCTGAACACTTGCCAATATTATTTTTCTGTTCTTGGCTGCAGAGACTCTCCGAGGACTATTGATCATTTTCAATAGCTGTGATCTAGTCAATCAGAGCCGGTGTTCTAGGGAAGTTTCTGCACAAAACGATAAGCACAAAAATCACCTGATTGGAGGTAGATTAATTCGGTGCTGGAGTTGATTCTGAGACCTTGATTTTGGACTTGGACAAAGGACTGCTGCATCCAGATAAAGGATTATATCCCACGAGCTAGTGAACAATCAATATGGTGGAATATAAGCTTGCAACTTAGTTATGTATAAAGATCGGAACCAGGTCTAAAATTTTTGTAGATTCAAGTGATTCTCGGTAGAAAGATTTGGATGTAAAAAATTATAGCGGTAGGGTGTTTTGGACTCTAAATTATGTAAGCTATTGGTGTTGCTTATAATTTGTACTCGTTGCAGTTTGTATTTATGATTAACAGATGTACTAATATAGTAGGATCACCCTGAGATTTTTATGATTCGAGCATGATGCTGTGCTTGAATGTTCTCTTACGATTTTCAGTCGAGCTTAGAATGTTCTCCTGCAGATTTTTAGCCTCTTATTCATCATAACAGATGTACTAACAGGTGTTTCTAGTTTTTCTAGAATTTCTTTTTTTCTATTGTAAGTTGTAACCCTTTAAAAACTGAAAAGATGTGAAGTATACATATATCTTGCAGGGTATTTTAACTAAGATTCAAATTCAAATTTCCCTCAAATTATTTTCAAGTGATAATTTTTTGTTCATTTGATTTAGTTATAGCTCTTAATTTAATTTTAATTTATCAAATTCTCATTAAATTAGAGTTAACCAAACCGCGCGCATTTCCGGAAACTCTGTCCGATCTTTCCCTCCAGCCCCCTATATAAACAACACCCCCGCGGTCGCGACATTCCGTCAAAACCAGCAGTTTTTCATCTTCTTCAACATTTCCTTTCCATGGCCACCTCCTCCAACATAACACCAGCAATCCAAGCCAGAAATGACGCAGAGAATTTCTTCAAGCAAGGCAACCTCGATATGGCTCTCGAGTCCATAATGAGAGCCGCAGACCTCCAACCATCTCTACCCGAGAGCTTCCCGTTCTTTGCTGCCTACATCACACACAAAGCCGCCGCTATGAACAGGAGCTTCTATACTCTACTTCGGATTCACGATCCGTTCGTCGACACGGACACCGTCAAGAAACAGTACACGAGCATGGTGCGGTTGCTGCATCCCGACAAGAACAAGTCCATTGCTGCTGCGAACGCTTTCAGGATTGTCAATGAAGCCTATGCTGTTTTGTCCGATCCCGTCAAGCGCCGGATTTACAATTGTAGCAAGGGGTTTGGGTGCAAGGCAATTGAAGCCTCTAATTCTTGCCCGAAGAAGGACGCCCGTGCGGCGGCCTCAGTACCTGTATCTCCGAAGGAACATTCAAATACGCTGGATAACCGTAAAACGAAGGCGGATCAATCACCAGCTAGGAAAGAATCATCGTCATCGTCATCGTCATCGTCGTCGTCGCCGGAAGATTCTTCAAAGACATTGTCTGATCCTGAAAGGAATTCATGTCAATCACCGAAATGCTGCAAAAAATGTAATCGTTTACTCTAACCTTGTATTCTACGAGTTAGCAATTAATAAACTCATTTTCCGAAATCTATCTGTCTTCCAATTAGCTTTAAATTATGGCTATGATATTCTAATTAGGATTAGATTATGGATATGATCTTTTTGGATTAGCCTTTAACATATAGATGTTAGTTTGTGTATGTAGTTAGAAAAGAAAGGTACAGGTTAAGGTGTGAGATATGGTGTTATGAACTGGTGAGTATAGAAGAACCTACAGGATGAGAAGGGAGACAATACAAGTAAGAGAAATTCTTAAGAGCATTTCATTTAGACAATTAATTCTTTAATTAGATTTTGTTAATTATAATATAATTTTTAGTTAAATAGTTAATACACTTGATATGCATTTTTTTTTAAAAAAATTTTAATAAAGTTTTAATTTAGACAATTAATTGTTATTCATAATAATAGTTAATTAAGCAGTTTTATATTTAGTAGAACTTTAATTAAACAGTTAATACACTTTTTAGTTTAGAATTTTTAGCTTTTTACTAAATTTTGATAAACAAATTAAGTTTGCATGTAGATTTTTAGTTGACAGTTTTAATTTCAACAGAATTTTTAATTTGGAATCAATAAAACTTTAATTAAAAATTTAATTTAAGTTGAACTTTTAATTAAACTGTTCATTTTAATTAGAGAGTTAAATGCAATTTTAATATATAAAAAATTTTAAATAATCAGTTAATACAATCGTGAATGCAAATATACGAGTAATTTTTATGTATAATATCTTAATGCCGTAAAATTTTTAATTAAACAATTATTGCAATCAGGAAAAATTAGATTAAACATTTAAGATAATTATAATATAATTATAATTTCTAATAAATTTTAAGTAATTATATTATTAGTAATTTGATAAAAAATGATAGAAAGTAAAGGGTTTATTTCGGTAATTAAAAAATTAAAAAAAAAAGAAAAAAGAAAATGAACCATTTTACTTTTCGTGAATCCTGTTTGATCATTTGTCCCGCTCAATAATTTTAGTGCAGAACCAATAGGGAAGTTTCGGATTCTTCCTCTTGTTCTCTCGTACATTGGAAGAAGTTGAAATGGCGGAAGAAGGAAGTTCGGAGGAGTACATGGAAATCGTGTCTAACGCGGAATTTCTGGACGGCAGCGTGATCTTCCACCTCGTCAGAGACTCGGTAGGATTTGTCCTCTACATGCACCAGCAAATCCCTTCGTATGTTTCTTCCTGCCTCTACTCTTTTGATTTTTCCGGTTGGTTCCTAAGAAATCACAGGAAAATTATTGAAAATATATTTGGAATATTGCATTTTTCTTATCGTAAAATTTACAGCTGTCTAAATTGTTAGCTTGCATATATTAGCTCTATTAATCTGTTTCTTTTTTAAGTGGTTTAGCACCATTCATCTCGTCGTCTCATTTATGGCACTATTCTGTTTTCTGAGTGCATAGAACAGTTAAACAGTGCATATGAGCAATCAAATTCGCGTACATTCTCATAATTTGGGGCTTTAGTTGTTAATTTTGTTTTTATCTTCTTATAGATCCGCTAAAATTAACATATCGCATCTGTGAGGACGTGATTACCTGAGTTTTCCCAGTGAAATACTACTTGTGAGGTATCTGCAATGGCTTTTTTGGAGTGGGAGGGCAAAGAACAGCGTGAGGGAGAGGGGAAGGGACATTGACATTTTATTTACGATTTAGTTCCTTTTTCACTAACATTGCTGACAATGGTAATTATTAGTCTTCTTAGTCTGAGTATCTTAAGCTAGAAAGATTATGGTTTTTAGGTTCTTCATCCAACTGTTTACTTTTAATGAAGCATTTGATAGTGTTCAGGATCTGGTTTCGCTGTTCTGTCTTCTGAATCTGGTAATACTCATTGTCGTGGATGTCAATATTCTGACTATCTTTTACTCTGCTTTTGGTCCAACTTCAAGATCTCATTCTCATATTAGTCTTAATATCTATAACTGAAGAGTAAATTATTTTGTATAAACCACCATCATTTGCGTCTTAAATGTTTTGGTGGTGGGAATTCAACACACCTTAAGAGGTATAACTTGAATTTTCACAGTCAGGATTTTAAAATATGGATGATGGTAATTCAAACAAAACAAATTATATTCTATTCATGCATATTAAGTAGTGCTAGAGCTATGAATTGACTAGAAATTACATATGAAATGAGCCAAATGCAATCTCAAAGTAATTGAAGCCAGCTTCATAAATTCCTTCCCCAACTCATGCTGTTGGAAAGGATCTTTAAGTCCCATACTTTTGTTCAGCGTTTTGCAGGATATGACCCTGGAATTTGATACTCTGTGCACTGAATTTAAGGAGTTGGTATGTTAGCTGCATAGAAATAATTTGTATTATATCTTCTTTGTTTATTTTATACACCATGAGAATGTCTGGTAATAGGAATTGGATCTTACTCAAAGTGAAGTGAAAAAAGTGTCAGATCGAAGAAAACACATTAGCAGAATGAGAGAAATCAAGTGTGAGATTAAACGAGTAGAGAAGTTGATGAATACAGTTTCTAGTCTTCAAACAGCATTGCAACTAACGGTTAGAGAGATTCCTAATGTTCAAAAAGTCATGCTGGTTCTTGGTGGGAGTCCAATACGACCACGTTACGTATATGAGTTGTTCTTTTCACATGGAGAAGTTGTCTCCAGTGGTTCAGGAGATTTTTCTAAAAGCAAAGCTGCAGAAATGCTTTCAAGAAAGGTTTCTTATTATTGCTATTGCTTCAATCTTATTTGCTTCTCTTTTTCCTTTTCCACCAGGGTGGCATTGGGAACTTATATTATCTCATGTTTCTTTTAACAGGCTATTCGAGCACTGATCTCAAAGGATGCCGGATCTAGCTCCTATCCAGGTAATTTCTTTAGCATGGCTCACTTCCATGACAACATAGGCCATCTGGTAAAAGGCATGTAAATATGTTTATATCAGATATATATATATATATATATCTCCATATATAAATTTTTCTTATCTTTCAGGCCCCACAAAACTGTTTCTATTGGTTAAAGCTCCCTCTTCTTTCAATCTGCCTCTACATTTTCTTCCCAAACGTGACTTCAGATATAGCAAAAAGGTAATGATAAAACTAGACTGATAAATGAGTCTCATATCCTGGGAGCATTTAGTTAAGCTTGTAAACTCCTGTTCTCAAGGACATAATTCTGGGTTACACCTAGCAAAGTTCATCTATTGCATGTGGTCGAGTTTTCTGAGAATGAAGAAATTGGGACTGAACCTAATTTTAACAAAAGTCAATAGAGTGTATGATTGTAGCTGCAGTGCTGAATCAGAACTCATTGAACGAGTCTTCATCAGTATGTGAAATGTTGGCTTGGTTGAATGTCTTGCAGCTTCATTCTCTCTAGCAAAACAGCATGCATTATTTACGTTGTTTATGCTGTCATGTCATTTCTATATCCTGTGTTCAATAATTACTCTTTTCATTATCCTTTTCTTTTTGTTACAGATTGTGCCTTTCAGGCTGAGGTTCAAGTGTAGAACTCGAGTTGGGGAGATGGATTCTCTTCATCATGCTTCTCAGACTAGAAACAGCACTTGTTTAAAAGATGCTATTTCCAATGATTCCATCTGGTACGGAAGTTGAACTAATTAAATACCGAGGTCTTTTCAAAATTTACTCTATTTACTTTGATTTCTCAAATTTCCTTCCGATAGAATTAATGCAATGCTATTTCTTATCCAATATCTATCTTGTGCTTGTAACACAGTCAGCAATTTTATTTTATTTTTTATAATCTTACATATAATCTGATATGCAAGAGAATTTTCTCTAAAGAAATATAGTGGAAGGGAAGTTTTTGTCAAGCTTCTTCTATTCCTTTAACTATCATTTTAAGGGCTGATGCTTAATGGATAGTGTTTCCGAACTTTTCAGGTTTTAATTATTTCCATTACAGTAGAAACTAAATATCCATTAGTTATGAGTGCATAACAGGTTTTGGAATGCAGTAAGAGTCATTGGCTGATATGACCAAATTATTTTCATTCCTTCACTTCCCCGTCCCAACTCAATTTTTTCATCAATAGTTTTATCACAACTAAGGTTTTGCCGGTGAGGAGAAAAGCTGCTCATTTTAAAACAGTGTTGTTTGACCAAACTGTGTTTCGCGGACCGAAGCATTGCATGCTGTTTAGCAAATAGCCCCAGATATTGTTAACATAATTTTCATCGTGCATCATGGTATTATGTTATTGAAGTCCCACATCCTGGATTGCTGCAGGTTTCAATGTAGACATGTAATCAAGGGATTAGCACTCGAGGGACGAGAAGAAGAATAACCGAAATTTTTCGTCTCAGTGTTTATAAATAACCTCTCTCTCATATTTGCTTGATCCTCTGAAGGTTGATAGCATACGAAACTTAAGATGGCAAATTTGTTCCCTTTTAAAATTTTCATTTTTCTAAGAGTAGTTTCGTAGAACTTTCGAGTTTTGAAGTACTTAGATTTATTTTGTGATTATAAAAACTACAAGGATAATGAAGTGAACATATAAATGTAGGACGGTTCGATTGGATTTGCTAATTAGGTTAATCACTTCTTAAAAATAATATTATACATTAAGGTTGATGCCATAAGCAAAAGTAGAAATTCACTCGATTTAAATGAGAAGTGGAACAAATGGAATTTTAAACCCTTCTTGAAAGAGCAACTAGCAAGTGCTTTATGGGCCCAAGAAAAAAGGGCAAATGACGCCGTTTTTGCTTTCGGGTCGTCACGCCCGGCCCAATTGTGGACTCGGGTACGCAGTTTGCTCCTTATTGCCCGAGATATCACTATAAATACCGGGCTGAGAAAAAACTCCAGAGGAAGATTGAAGAGACCCCGTAAACTGAAGTGAACTGTCACTTCCTCTGCATTCGCATATACCTACTGACGCGAGAAAAGGAACCATGATCTTCCAGCTAGAAGATGTCAGAGTGTACTTTCCATACGACAACATATACCCAGAGCAGTACTCGTATATGTTGGAGCTTAAGCGAGCCTTGGATGCGAAGGGCCACTGCCTCCTCGAGATGCCCACTGGTACTGGCAAGACCATTGCTCTTCTCTCCCTCATCACTAGTTATCGTCTCTCCAAGCCAGAATCGCCTGTCAAGCTCATTTACTGCACGCGCACTGTCCATGAGATGGAGAAAACCCTAGCCGAACTAAAGCTGTTGTATAGCTACCAGGTCCAGCACCTGGGCGCCGCCGCCAAGATCCTGGCTATCGGCCTTTCTTCGAGAAAAAATCTTTGCGTGAATCCTAGGGTTTTGGCTTCAGAGAATCGGGACTCTGTAGACGCCGCTTGCAGGAAACGGACGGCGAATTGGATCAGGGCCACGGCGGCGGAGAACCCCAATGTGGAGCTCTGCGATTACTTTGAGAGCTATGAGAAGGCTGCCTCTGCTGCGATTTTGCCTCCTGGCGTTTATACGTTGCAGGTAATTCGATTTTTTTGGTTTTCTCTTATGGTGTTTGCTTTGCTCTCATTTTAAATTTGCTTTTTTTGTTCTTCATTTAATAACAAAAACAAAGGAAATAATTATTACATTGGTTTGGTCTTGAAATGGAAAAATACAAATAGGTTTTTGGTGAAGATTGATAGCTTGTGTGATATATATATATATATATCTCTTCCCATATACTTTTTAGGCATAAAACTAAGAAAAATGTACTTTTTAGGAATATTAGCCATGCTGATGTTCTCTGATTCTTGCAAAATTTTTGGACTTGTTTTCTCTGTACTTCAAATGAAACGCACTAGGAGTAAGCTTTTGTGTTGTTTATTTGCTTCCCTCAATTTTTTTAATTAAAGGATAGCCTTGAATGTTTACATGTATACGAAGTTCATCTGATGCGGTATATCAGGGGAATGTTCGTTGCCTGTAATTCAGTGAGTTGTACTTGTTATATGGTAATCTCTTTTGAGGGGCAATGGAGGTTGACATGTATTCGAAGTTCATCTGATGCGGTATATCAGGGGAATGTTCGTTGCCTGTAATTCAATGAGTTGTACTTGTTATATGGTGATCTCTTTTGAGGGGCAATGGAGGTTGTGTTTAGTTTATTGTTGTAAAAGTGAGTGTTCATATTGCGTGGTTCTTAGATGACTTTATATGGATGGAATAATAAGATTAAGTATAAAAATTAATTGCACTCGATTTTTTTTTTTCGGTTTTTGAAATAGATATATGAGAGTTAGGTCGACTGTGTGCTTACTTGAGTATAGAATACAAAAATTTTGTTCTAAGGTATTCTTTTCAAGGAAAAAATTCTGGGCACTTTGGGGACTACTCATTCTTGTAGAAACCAGTTAACCAGGCTATTACCTGATTTCTGATTTATTCTGTTTTCCAAACGATTGTTGTGTGATTCCTTCTATTTGCTTAATCTGCATTTTACTAATCAGTGAACAATTTTAAATAACATATATATGTATCTATGTTTCAGTCTAATGATTGAAATATATAATGGGGTTTTACCTGCATCATTTCCTACAAAACTTGGTGTAGGTGGAGTTGTATCCCTGGTCTTAGGTAGATTTAAGTGCTTATTTAGGTCCTTTTGTTGAGATTCGCTAATTTGTTCCATGGCCTGAACATGATTCCTGCTATTCAGAAGCTGAATGGTTCTAGAAGCTCATAAAATCACTTTGACTTCAGGATCTTAGGGCCTTTGGTAAGGAGAAAGGTTGGTGTCCATACTTCTTGGCACGGCATGTGGTGCAGTTTGCAAATGTGATTGTTTATAGCTATCAGTACTTGCTTGATCCAAAGGTAGCTGGGATTATTTCAAAAGAGCTGCAGAGGGAGTCTGTTGTGGTGTTTGATGAGGCACATAATATTGATAATGTGTGCATCGAAGCTCTCAGTGTTAGCGTGAGGAGGCAAACCCTTGAAGGAGCTACCAGGAATCTTAACAGAATAAAGCAAGAGATTGACAGGTATGTGTTTCTTATGAATTTTAGTGTTTGCATTTGTTGATCTCTCTCATGCATTTGGTTAGAAGTAGTTTGTTGCTCTGCAAATTAGGAATTCTCTTTAGGAATTGCTCTGGGTTATGGGCCCTTTGCCTGCAAATGCACTGATATCCTTTCATTTTGATATTTTTCAGTGCACTTAGATGATTGGTAATTTCTTATGCATACCCAAACAGAGAAATATGCATTTTGCATTTTACCTTTAATCAAGCAGACTCTTGTTGTAGAAAAAGGAAACTGGGAACCTCAAGCATTTGCTGACTGAACTCTTGCTCATTATATCTTGCAAGTGTCTCTTTCTTTTCTTAAATTAATGTCTTTAAATAAAAACTTTATAATTTTTTGATATGGTAGGAAGGTTCAAGGCCACTGATGCGGGAAGATTGCGTGCTGAATATAATCGGCTCGTGGAGGGTTTGGCACAAAGAGGAAACTTACCTAGTATGTTGATCTTGCATTAATGTCTAATTTTGATTAAGCCATTAAAAAACACTTGGACTGGCTACCTTAATCATTTATTTAAGATCATATACTATTTTTCTCCATATATGCAGTCTCAGAAACCTGGCTAGCAAATCCTGCCTTGCCTGATGATATTCTAAAAGAGGCTGTACCTGGAAATATTCGTCGAGCTGAGCATTTTGTGCATGTTCTACGTAGATTAGTTCAGTATTTGAGAGGGCGTCTTGAAACTGAGAATGTTGAAAAGGAAGGGCCTGTTGGCTTTGTTGCCTCTCTCAATGGCCAAGCTGGAATTGACCAGAAAACATTAAAATTTTGTTATGATCGACTGCACTCTCTCATGTTGACCCTAGAAATTACTGATACTGATGAGTTCTTGCATATCCAGACAATATGTGACTTTGCAACCCTCGTGGGGACGTACACTCGTGGGTTTTCAATTATAATTGAACCTTTTGATGAAAGAATGCCGCATATTCCTGACCCTGTATTGCAGGTTTGTTTTCTCCTTGGATATTTTCCATGATAAATTTTTCTTTTTCCTCTGTAAATGATCTATTAGCAGATTTCTGTGACTATTCAAATGGTGTGCATGGTCTATCACCAATTTTAGTCCATTTTGAATGTTATGCTATTACAGTGTCTTTTTGAACACATTTTGTTTTTTTAGTCTTTGAGCAGCTAAAATCAATGAAATTGCTCAATGGATGTTTACCATTTCTTATTTTAAGTAACATATTTTTGCATCATTCCTATCTGTCATGTGGTCTTCATGTAAGGGCAGCAAGTATGCATACTGGATATTGTCCTTCACTTAAGATTTAATGCTTGCATGGTAGATGAATTGAACATGTACTTGTTGTATCTTGGATTTTTCCATTTACGGAATTTATTTGGTCAGTATCTTACTACTACTTTGTATCTGAATCCTAGCTTAGCTGCCATGATGCTTCTCTTGCCATAAAGCCTGTATTTGATCGATTCCAATCAGTGGTGATCACTTCAGGAACTTTAAGCCCAATCGACTTGTACCCTCGTCTTCTTAATTTCCATCCAGTTGTTAGTCGGAGTTTTAAAATGTCATTGACAAGAGATTGCATATGTCCAATGGTTCTCACTAGAGGAAGGTATGTTATTTGTCTAATATATTCATCTAAGTATGCTATGCTCAAATTTTCTGACTTGCTGGTATTCTCTTTATTAACCGCAAACTAAGTAATCAACTTCTCATCCCCTTATATTTTATTCTTTATCAATGACCATTTGGCTTTTTCTTTCAGTGATCAACTTCCAGTTAGTACAAAATTTGATATGAGAAGTGATCCTGGCGTAGTAAGAAACTATGGGAAGCTCTTGGTGGAGATGGTATCTGTTGTCCCTGACGGGATTGTATGTTTTTTTGTCAGTTATTCGTATATGGATGGAATTATTGCAAATTGGAACGAAACAGGAATTCTAAAGGTGACGAACTCTTCTTATTGTTGATTGTTCACGACATATTGAATGGACCATTTTCCCACAAGTATATAAAAGTGAAAAGTATTACTTGTTTCACTTTTTCCCTTCTCTATTTGGGGTAAAAGTTTGTACTCCAAAAAAATGCTTAATGCTTTTGTTTTTGTAGGAAATAATGCAACATAAGCTTGTATTCATTGAGACACAGGATGTGGTAGAAACTACATTGGCTCTTGACAATTATCGAAGGGCATGTGATTGTGGAAGGGGTGCAGTTTTTTTTTCTGTAGCCAGGTATAAATCTAGTAACTTTCTGCTTCATTTTGGATCTGCACTACTAACTAAAATTGAACCTGCTAACAGTTGGAGATGGGGATTGCCAATGGTACAACCACATGACACCTGGCCTCTATCCTTTTGTTTTATCTTTTGTCTTGTCTTTTTTTTGTTTTGTGTTTTGTTTTTTGGCTTTTACAGTTTGATGAAATAAAAAGTACAATTTTGTTATGCATAAAACTAAGGAAGAATCATTTTTGTTCCTTTTCGATTTTCTGGACTTCTTTTGTTGTCTTCAATTTTGAGCAACAACTTTTTTCCATAGTTGCGGAGGTATTATGATGGTGGAACAGTTGCATCATTATGATGTTAGCAAAACCGTTCAGAAGAGACCTCTTTTCTCATCTAATTGTCTTTTGTTCTATTTGGAAGTTGGGTAGTAATGCTCTTTATGTGCAATTTTTGTCTGAAAATGCCACAACACAGAAAAGGACACTGAAATTACATGTTGGTTTCCTTAAGACTTCTTTTCCTATATATGTCATTAGTCATTGAAAATGTAGATGTAGAGATTTTCTGTCATGTAATCTTTTTCTTTGTTCAGCTGTTAATTAGAGTATTACTTATGTAGCCTGAAGAGCAATCAACCTTGTATCCCCTTTCCTTTCTTTTCTTCAGCTTCCAATCAATCTTATCCATTCTTGCTTGTATCTGTGAGGCAACTGCAGATCACTTCTCTCTATCTTTTTTTTTTTCTTCTTTGTGTTGGAAGGGAGGGGGTACATTGGCTGGTTGGGGAAGAACTGCAGCATGAGTTCTCAAAGCAAGTCCTATACTTTCCTGGTGTAGGGATGGACATGGGCGAAGTATAGGACAAATACATCACTCCATAACTGCTGTGATAATAAAAACATAAACCCATATGCCCCAGGTAGAAAGTTTTCTAGCTATCACCTGCTCCACGGGTAAAACTTTCTACCTATTAGCCATCTCATTTATCAAATTTTAATTTAAAAATTTTATAAAATATTTAAATAATTTTAATTAAAAATATTAAGTATTAGTCAAAATGAAATGTAATTTAAAATATAAAACTAAACATTGATATATATAACTTGGTGGTACAGGCGGATGCAGGGGAAGTTAATCATTAAATCAATTCCTTCTCAATACTTGTTTCAGATTTATAACTTCTCACCTACCCGTCTTATAACCTGTTAATTACGAATTTTTATTGCTCCATCCAGGGCGGATTGGGCAGGTTAGCAGGTCACCCACCCCAATGTCCACCTCTACATGTGTGCTTACTGTAGGAAAAAAAAAAGATGGTATAATTACTTCTGCTTGTATGGATGAAATTCTTCCTTAATTTGCAGGGGGAAAGTAGCGGAAGGTATTGATTTTGATCGACATTATGGTAGACTGGTGATCATGTTTGGTGTTCCTTTCCAATATACATTAAGCAAGTAAGTTTCATGTGTATATTTTTTGTTGTCATAAAACAGATGGTTTAGTAACTGTACGTCTAATGAGGTTTTTCAACTTCATTTTATTTGATGCAATTTGCATGGCCAGCCATGTTTAACTCTTAGTTTCATTGCAGAATATTGCTTGCCCGGTTGGAGTATTTAAGGGACACCTTTCAGATAAAGGAAGGCGATTTTCTAACTTTTGATGCCTTGGTATGAATCTATTTCCATTTTTGTTATAAGCCAATAGGTGCACTTAAGTTCATTTTGGATGAGGGAAAATGAAGTGGAATTGGAAGAAGGGAAAGAAGAAATATTTTCTTTTCTCTTTGTTGAGATTTTATTAAATTGATGGATTTCTTTTGGAAAAATTACCAATTTAGTCTCCAAATTTTAGCCTCGTAAATCAGAGGATTCTATATCTTTGCCTACAGGCAACCTCCTCCGTTAGTACGAAATTAGCTGGGTCCACCTTGGAAACTTGCCTCGTTTTGGTCTTGGTATCAGAAAGGCTCTTGACAGCCTCATTTATATCCAAAATATCAATTTCAGAAGCCAACCTATGCTTATGAGCAACTTCCTTGGCTAAGAACCCTTACTCTAATATTTGACTTTCTTTTTCACATGAGCCAACCTGGTGTTTACCCTGTAGCTGGCCGAACCATCCACATTAACCTTACTCCACCTAGTGCTGATAAGGTCATGAAAGTTGTTCACCTTGAACCATTTGTTTTTTATATATTAATGGGTGGGGCAGTCAACAACATCATTTAGTTCTAGATCAATGGAGTAGTGGTCCAAGGTAACACTGGGAAGGGTTTTCTAA
Source organism: Carica papaya (assembly GCF_054855325.1). Classification (NCBI taxonomy): domain Eukaryota; kingdom Viridiplantae; phylum Streptophyta; class Magnoliopsida; order Brassicales; family Caricaceae; genus Carica; species Carica papaya. The sequence continues at coordinate 35,921,073 of NC_142311.1, forward strand.
CGAAGGTTGGGGAGCCAAAACCTCGAAATAAGGCTGAATGAGAAATCTGTTGACTAGGGAAAAACTGAAATTAATCCTCAAGTTTTACCAAGTCTATTGATGACCAAATAAAGGAAGATTAATGAAGTTTAGTTAAATCAAATTCCTAAATTCAGAATAAGAAGCTTGGGAGGTATATGTAGAAGTTTTTTCATAATCATATAGCATGATATTAAAATCTCTTTCAATAACCTATAGGAGATCCCAATACTACTTAAAAGTCATTCCACAAAAGTGCCTTTCCCACTTTTTCCATTGCCATAGACATATGAGAAACTGTTCTCATAGACAATTCACAAGAAATTGCGACTCCCTCTCTAACAAGCTTAACCAGATCAATTTTCATGGTATCCCAAAAAATCAAAATGACTTTGGGAGCTCCTGTAACCAGAAGCTAAACCCAACCAACCTCCTGGCCATACCACAAACTTCTGACCAAATCATTCTATAAAGGTCCAATTTTTGTTTCTGGGAGACAAACAAGATTGACCCTCGACTCATTAGGCAATTTCTCATTGTCACTCTCTTGCTATTGTCATTAAGACCCCTCAAATGAGTCTATTTATCATCTATCACCACAAGAATGTTTTCTTGTTATCAGAGAGTTCCTTCTCCCTTCCATATCATAGTTAACTAAACATTCCAGCCTCTTCACCTCCTTCTCTCAGTCTTTCTTTCCTTTACTTTTACTACTCCCTTTCAACCTCAAATGTTCCTCTCTACCTCTGCACCGAGCTTCTATAGCCAAAAAAAAAAAAAAAAAAGCTAGCTTGAGCCTCAAACCAAGACAAAACAATTTGTGAAGCTTCAAAATATTGTTTTTGATCCAATCAGAAATGTCGCTCTTACCTGATGATCTTGAGGAGATTGATGAAGCATGAGCAGCCTCTGGAATCACCATTAGCTCCTGCCACAATGATGTAATTCCCTTGCCTCTGTATCGTCCCTAAACACTGGAGACCTTGCTGAGTCACCAAAGAAGAGCCCTAAAGGAACTGAAAAAGAAAGAAAGGGCTAGGCTGTGGAGAAGAAACCTTACCTGGATTAGGGGAGCTGGACCAGAAATCCACAGCTTCTTAGGTATACCCAACCTCTTATCCACTCAACTCCGTAACACAGTGGATACCATTATGGAAGACTCGTTGACAATTATCACCAAAGGACAAGGACCATGGGGATAACATGTTAGAGAGGTTGTTCAAACAACTCTTTTCGTTGTTCTGATAAGCTGGAAACAAAGCTTTTGGAATTCAAAGCCCAACAGCAACATCTTTGGCCTTTTCATTCCTAGTTATCCTTCTAGAGTTTGCCTTTGGGCCACCAAATGAAAGCCTGAACTAGGTTTGGGCCTTGCCTTGGAGGCACAACCCAAATGCCTCTTCCTCCTCCCTCCAACTGTTGGCTTTGTCTGCAACACTGAGGCGAATGAGTCCTTGAAACCGAGCATCCTTGAGAACCAGCAAGGGACCGTATGCTGAAGGCTAGATCATTGGTTGCATGCAGGGAAGCAACACATTAGCCCATTCAGTCTATAGATTATTGGCTTCCGAAGGTGGAGAAAGTTTCTTTGGTGGTCCCTCCACTTCCAGCGAGCAAGGTTCTGCGAGCACTGCCCTTCTCCTTTCTACCATACTCAATTGCATATGATACAAAGGGCTGAAAGAACACTGCACTAGTTGTCGGCTTCAGTACCCTTAAGAGTAAACATCCTTCTTGTGCGGCCTTTGTTCCTCTCCTTAACTCCAGATATTGACCACCTCCTTTCTGCTAAGCCTGATAGACATTGTTGGGCCTTGGCCCTTCCGGACTCGATAGAGTTTTGACCACAAACCTAGGAAAATTTGCACAGACTTTTGAACAATGATCTCTCTCTGAACCAAAGAAAAGGGAATAATATCTAGCCCTAAAATCATTTTCAGTGATTCTGAGAATATCCTGGACCTATCCTTCTAAGATAATATCAAAGGACATACTTTCTATCACTAGGAATTTCATAGGTGATAGGAAGGACATGGTAGGAAAACTGGAGAGAAAAAAGGTGTCAGACTATTTATATTTGAGTCTTGGATTTTTCGCTTTCCAAATAAAATTTGTTTGGATATTTCAATTTCAACATAAAATTTCTTTCAGGACTTAAATATTTTGATTTTACTGTATTATTTTGAGTTCAGATATACCTCTACTCTTTTATACTTCAGCCAATCCATTTTAAGGTAAAAAAGAACAAGGTTGCAGCCTTTAGGTGTAAAGAGAAACCATTCTTCAGTATAATTACTCAACGAATTTGAGTTCTTGAAAATTCTTTATCACTTCTTCTCTTTCTTTTTTTTTTTTCGTTGTACAAATTGTTTTTGTGGTGGGGGAGTGTGTGGGGTGGGAGATTCAAACTTTTGTTTTCTTTTTCTTTCCTTCCTAGTGGTATCATTTCTTTTTTTTTCTTTTAAAATTTCCAAAAATGCCTTAAAAGCTTTTTGGGCTGAAAAGGCTGCTCCCTTTTGTGAGTATTAGTTAACTTGATTATTGGATTTTGATGAAGCAGAGGCAAGCTGCTCAATGTGTGGGTCGAGTAATCAGGTCAAAGGCTGACTATGGGATGATGATATTTGCTGACAAAAGGCATGTTCTTTCTATCCTATTCTTTTTCCTAAGCAGTTAAGAGATTCATCAATTGAAGATTGAGGATTTGCTTGACTGAAATTGAGTACTCGATTTGATCTGAAATCAGAATTTTGACAGTGTATCAAAACTTCTCTCTTAACTAGCAGTAAATTAAGTCATCAATTAAAATATATTCTTTAATGTCTGGAATAACCTAAATGCTAGAAATATTAACCTAAGTCCTCTTTCTTGTGGTGCCATTTTCAGTACATTTAAGAAATTCAAAGCAGGAAAGAAAGTAGCCTGTTGATTGTAACTAGGAATTACTTGTTGCTGTTGTTGAAGATTTCATCAGTATCAGCAGTCTGTTCAATTTTTAAAGCAAAAATTTACGGATCCTTGCAAGTGATTTTATTACCTTTTTTCGTTCTTGGAAATTATTGTTCTAGTGTCTTACAAATCAATAATGGAATTGCAGATATAGCCGCCATGACAAGCGCTCTAAGTTGCCTGGTTGGATACTTTCCCATTTGCGTGATGCACACCTGAATTTGAGCACTGACATGGCATTGCATATAGCAAGAGAGGTGTGTATATCATTGTTCATTAGCACTCAGAGAATTTGTAATTTGGTTCACACAAACAGTCCGACAAATCTTATCCCGTTTGCTAGTTCTTACTTTGTCTGCTAAATTAAAGACATAAAATAAAACTACACTCGTGATTCTGGTAATCCTTGGAGTGGAGAGAGAAGAAGTGACAAGGAGCAGTACAGGTTTTATCCCCTGGTTTGTGAGTTTTGTTTTGAGATGAGCCAGTGGACTTGGATGGCAAGTAGTGAACAATCCAGAGGCATCCTAACCTCTCCACAAGTCATTCTTTTGGTCCCTTCAAACTCAGAGGATTTGAACGGATAGAAAAAAGTTTTTTTTTTTTTTTTTTTTTTTTTTTACATTTGACCGATTTTAAATTCGATTCTAAAAACAAAATTCTGCCTACCTAGAAAATACATGCTAGTTTTGATGCCTGAAAAAATATATTTAGCAAACACCTTGTAGATGATTCTTCCTTGTTGGCTATATGTTACATAACCTCTCTACTCAACTGATTATAAAAATTTTCTATGCTTGAAATTTATGGTTTGGCTTCTAATCTGGTATGCCTGGAGATGGAAACATGGTGGTAGTTTCAAAATTGTTTCATCAGAACATATTAGCACCAGAAGCATTACATATTAGTTGGTTTTACATAAATCTTGTTTTCCTTGACTAGCATTAGATTTACTAGCTTCACCTATATAATCTTTTTCCTTATGTGGGAGCAGTTCCTTCGGAAAATGGCACAACCGTATGACAAGGGGGGTAACAGTGGTAGGAGGACTCTATTGTCACAAGAAGACTTGGAGAAGATGGGTGATGATGGCATGCAAGATATTATGCATTACTGATAGTTTTACTCTGCTATATAGGCAAATTCAGTTTTGATAGGTGGTCTCCAAATTAATCTCTCTGTCTAATTTTCATGTGGGCTTCACTTTTTTTCTTTTATTTAAATACCCAAAATATAAATTACTTGCTGTAAACTTATTATAGTGAACGAACTCTTCATAGTACGTACTTACATATCTACATATATAGGCATAAGTACATCTTTCTTCTGCAGCAAGTCCTTTATCAATGATGAATCGTTTTCCATAGTAGAAGGGTAAAATTTAGCTGTAAATGTGTCAACGCCATAATTATTATGTTGTGTTTTTCTATTAGTTTAAATTAATTTTAAAGATACTTTAAATTAAAAATCAATAATTGATTTTAAATGCCATAAGATCCTTTTCAATTTAACTTGGGGTAATAAAATCGTTCATTTAAATAAACTTGATATATTTTGCATGTCGGTCGTAAAATTACCTGAACGCTGGATGAAACATGAGAAAAACGGTGCCGTCTTGGTAAGTGTAAGATGGTCATAAATCAATATATATATATGTATTGAGATAAGAGTGAGACAAAAAAAACTCATTTAAATTTTAAACCTTATAATAAGAATAGCATATAATGGAGTTAGATATATATTTTTTAAATTCACAGAATTAACTCTATAATTATAATTTAATATAATTATGTATACACACATGGTTATAATAATAATTGATATATAGGTGTGTGTGCGTGTGTAAGGATGTGTTAGATTACATTTTCTCAGTCATTAATGCTTTACCGACACATGTTGACAGAGTAAGTTAGTCAGATAGTAAGAGTAAAATCAAAAGTGGGGTATAGTCTGATTAATCGCCCTCTTCACCTCCACAATGCTCGCTTTCTTGCCGTTGACATTCTCCTTCACCTGCCATTGTAATATACGTTCATTAATATACAACACTACTCTTACGTAATTCCCCACTTTCACCTCTGTAGAATATATATATATGTATATAGCTGTTCGCGTATAAAATTGCAAGCATATATCCAGGCGCAAGTATGCATAATATTTGCGTCACTCTCTAAAGAATCGCTCATGGGAATTTGCATGTATATGTGTCTCTGTCTCTGTGTGTGTGTGTATGGTAGCTAAATACAATACTGTACCTTGGCTCTGATCTCAGCCATAAAGATTCCATTACTGTAGGAAGACTGAACCCCAGTGGTCTCGATACGGAGCTCACGCAGCAGCTGCATGATATCAAGCAGCAGTCCTTCTCTGTACCCGCACTGCAACTCTAACAACGCGTCGTTCTCGATTATCGACACCTCGACCCCATCCTCTACAGCCTTCTTCTTATCTCCACCATCCATTACCTTCTTCTTCTTCTTACCCGGAACCCGACCCCACCTCTGAGCCTTCGGTAACCCGCTACCGCTGCTCGTCGTCGTCGTGCTCAAGTGCTGCTCGAGCTCCACCTGCCGATTTCGGGTCTCTAGCTCCTGAATCTTCTTGAGAAGCTGCTTCACGTACTCGATGGTGTCGCCGAGAATGGAGGCCTTGTCCATCTTCGTCACGAATGGTACCAACGACCTCAGTATGATGAACCTCTCGTTCAGCTTCTCCCTCCTCCGCCTCTCCGCCAGCACGTGGTTCGCGCTCAGCTCGTCCTGCGCCACCGTTCCTCCTCCTCCTCCCTTCTTCATCCGAGGTGTCGCAGCCGCAGCCTCGCCGTCATCCGGCCGCTTCTGCGAGTTATCCTCGCGGTATTTGTTATGTAAAAGAGGGACGGTGAAGAGCACGTACTTTAGTAGCCTCTGAGCGCAGGAGGGGGCAGCCTCCACGTCACGGTGGTGGTGATATTGGTCAGAGAATCGGTTTGTCCACTTGGCGAATGCTGATTGGATGGAATAGGTCCCGTAAGATGCCACGTTGGAAGTTGACTCGGCCCACCAGGTTGACTGGCTCAGCAAGATGGTTGTTACTGTCTGCGAGTAGTGCGAGTCCTCTTGCGTCATGTCCTCTCCTGTTCCCATAATTAACTCTATTAAAAATAAAATAAATTATTATTACAGTGGTTTAATGTAATAAATAATGCATCGAGGGTAGTTTTGTCATTTTAACGTAAGTTTGACTTTGTTGAAAAGTTGCCCGTGGAAACAAGGATAGTAGTACTACTGCTGCCAAACAAGTGAGAAAAATAGACGAAAAGTTACCGCAACATTCATCCAGTACGCTGCACGTCAACTTCTGCTTATCATTCTATATATTACTTATTTTACAGTATATATGTTTGTTTGTATATATATATATATATATATGAACGTATAGATCATATCATCTGCCAGCTGCTTTATCTACATGTTACGTCAACGTGTGGACCAATATAATATTAGATATATTTATCGCCAGGTACTGCTATCTAATTTTCAACTGAGATTTGATTTCCTGTGTGTTTAATTTTTTGTTTTTCCATTTAATTACCTGAAGGTGGTTGGACACGACTACCATTCAACGGTTCCTGCAACACGGGCGACCACCTCTGGCATGACTCCGCTCTTAGAGAGTCGGAACGCCGCTGCTGATCCGCCGGGGATTGGCTGACCGCCAGCATGTGGAAATCCGAGTCCAAGTTATTCGATGCGTCATCCGGCGAACCCAGCCGGATATCCTCCGATAAATCCAACTGCATTAGCTCGCTTTGCTCGGCCGCCGCTACTGATTGCGTTTTATCAGGGCCTATGCTGCGGCTTGTATGGCCTATATCCGCTGAGTCTGACTCGGGTTCCTCCTCTTCCTCGTCATCTTCCTCTTCATCATCGTCTTCGTCGACCTCGTCGTCAACCTGAACCGCCTGGGCTGCGGAGAGGTAGATACCAGGCACGAGCGGAGAATGGAAGTGGTGGTGATCTGATGATGGTGGGTTGGAGGTGGAGTGCTCGGAGAGGGCTGGTTTTGGTTGCTGAACATTTTTTTGTTGATGGAGATGGTCGCTGAAAAAGCTCTTCACATGTTCCACAAACCCTACGTCTTCCTGAACCTGAACATCGTTCCATTTTAATATATATATATATACACACATACATATGTAAACATATTATCCGTGCATGCGTACAAGAGTTACATACATAAATAAGGCATGCACGCAGATGTTAAGTTGGTGTAGAAGTTGTGTGTAAGCTACCTTATCAACTGTGCCGAGCTCAACGACACCGTCGAGAAGGGGAATGCAAACGACAGTCTGCAAGAGAATATTATAACCGGCTGCTCTCTTGAATTTTCCAAGAAAAAAAAAAAAAAGAGAAACTAACTACTTACATATATAAGTACATATATATATATATAAGTAAAGGGTTGAATTTCATGGTTAAAGAGTTGTGTACCTGAATGCGAGCGCTCTGGTGGGTTATCAATGGCGGAGATGAGTCAAGAGAGAGATTCATTAATTAGATCTCACATGGAGAAGATCAATAATTAAATACATGCAGAATTCAGAACTTAAAAATCGAACCCACATTCATAAAAAAGAAATAATCTATACACACACATGTACATATATATATATATTGTGCATGATGTAATATTATTCGATCGAAAATCAAAAGACCTATAAAAAGATGGGAAGTACTTTAGCGAGAATAGCTCGAGAAAAAGTTTTGCTGTCGACTTCATTTGTGCCTGTAAGCCATACATGCTGCCTCCTCGCATATGCCTTTCCTGGCAACCTATAATTCAATCATACCAACTACTTAACTCTACATATATGTTTTACATGCATCAACTATACAATAATATCAATTTTCTCTTCATGTATATACATATATATAGTTACAGTTATATTGTATAAATTTGTTTATATAGATTGATATCCATGTTTGCACATACATACAATTCAATTGGTATATATATATACATATATACCGTCTAAAGTTAATAGATAACCGTATTTACCTTGGTGAATATATATATATATATATTAAATCTAATCCAAGGTAATTAAAAAAGTGCATAGAAGTGATTTGTCTCTTTTCACATATATGCATATTCCACCATAAAAAGAATTAGTTACTCAATACCTAGTTTAGTATCTTTAACCATTTCCTCCAATTTCATTATTAATGAGTAGTTGTATAACATTTAGAGATAAATGTGTTTACAAATATATGTATGTATATATGTGTATACATATATATGTGTGTGTGTATGAATGAGAATATTGGGTAGATAATACGACTTCTTTGTGTAAAATGTAACAGAGCTAATTTTGTAATCTACCAAAAAGAATCCTATCTAACACTCATTTAATTTTATCATCTGCTCTCTACTCATTTACTGTACTCTTTCAAAATCTTTTACTTGCTAATTTCAGCTGGCAAAATATTCAATATCTTTGGCCCACCAGTAAATATCCTATCCTCTTGGAAGGGGAACTCTATATATATATATGTATATATGTAAATAATGTTTTCTGATGATGAACGGATTCTTATGAAGGATCAGTGAGATATCAGACTGGTTGGCAAGCACAAGATATGTTTGAGTTATTGTTATAAAGATGAAAATGAAGAGGTAATTCATATTAATGACGTGTGTATAATAAAAAGAGTTAAACTTGAGATAGTATGTGTGTGTATATATATATAGATATATATGTGAAGGAACTTACCCCAGTCCAGGAGGAAAAGAGAAGGAAACGCACATCAAATAGAACCATTCGGTCTCGGTTAAGTCTTCAGGCGACAGGGCGGCGCAAGGCCTTTTTGTTGGCTGGTTGGTGTCTCCGATAGACAATGATTCGTATAGTTCTCTAAGCTGTTGGCTTCTTTGCAGTGAAGCCTCCTCCGCAGTTACTTCCATTGGCTGCACCGTCTTCCTGGTTTTGATTGCTCCATTGTAATACCCATCTGCCCATACTAAGATCCTGCAACACCATATACATGAATCCATCAATCAATCACCATCTATATATATATATATATGTATGTATGATTAAGCGCTGCCCCAATTTTTATTAGTGTGATATTGAGTCATTGATACAATTAGAGATTACCCTTGTTGCGGACAAAATTGCCAGAAGAGACAGTATGTCCACTGAACGGATTGCACTGCCGCCTGCAACGTACTCTGAAGCTGGCTAGCCACCGGTGCAGCCATTTCTTGCTACAATATCAGCTTTTTAATTTCTTGGCGTGTTCTTCTGGGGAATTGAAAAGATTCGCAGAGACAAAAAGTAGGGTGAGCTGGTTATCCGATCAGCTTATGAGATTCAAAATCTCTTTAAGGCCCATCTTCTAAAAGGAAGAAGAAGAAGAAGAAGAAGAAGAAGAAGAAGAAGAAGAAGAAGAAGAAGAAGAAGAAGAAAAGGAAGAAGAGACAGTGGTATCAGAGAGTGGAAAAAGGTTGATGGCTTTGAGGAGAGATTTATGAGTCGGGTAAGAAATGGGAGATTAGCGAGATGAATCAAAATATTGAAGGGTTGTTAGCTTTTCCATTAATTAAAAAAATTACAACAACATTTCCAATTTCCAATTTCCAATTTCCAATGTCCAATTTCTAGAGCGAGAAAGAGTGTGTGCAGTTAGGGTTTAGCAGAGGGAGATTGAGTTGACTGGTCGGTCTACCAGACAGTTCAGTGGTGGTGAGGAGAGGATGAATTTTGGGGTGTACACGTGGCAGATAATAATTGGGCTAGGTTTAACCAATAGGAATTCAGAAAGATTTAGGTGAGGATAGACTGGGCGTTGGATCTGTACGCTATAGAATCTGAGAAATAGGAGCAGGATTTCCAATTTCTCGTCTACGTTGCCTTCACGCACCAATTTCACGTGACTTCATTGATTTTATTAATTAAATACGAGATGAACATTTTATTAAAAATAATAAATATTAAATTTTCTATTGAATAAAAATTATAACAATATATTTCAAATTTTATTAATTTTCTTCAATTTAAAATTTATTTTTCTTATTTTACTCCAATTCTTATCACTTGGAAATTTTTAATTTTTTTTAATTAAAAACGTATTTTTAAATAATTTTTTATTTCAAACATACCCTTAATTTATTTTACAACCACAACAATTAGAATAATATATAATATATACAAAATATAAACACTAATAATTTTGTCATTATATATATATATGTGGGTGTGTGTATATATATATATGGGTGTAAAATAAATTGAAATGGGTTGCATACATAATGATTTTATCATTATACAATCTTATTATATATAAAAATTGATTTGAATGATATGGGTGAATATCATAGGGAAAGAATTACATGTTAATTCAAGAATAATTTGATAAACATTTTCTTACAAGAAAATATTAGGGAAAGGGTACGAGAGATATTAAATTTAACCACTAGATATATATATATATATATATACATATAGTTTACTTATTTATTTTATAAGAAAAATAAAAATAGGGAAAAGAGCCTATTGACTTTGAGATTTGGAATGGCAGATTTCGATACTTTCATCTTGGAAAAACACTTAACAATACAATATTTCCCTCTTGTTTGGATCAACTCCACTATCCAAAACAAAAACTATATATATATAATAATAATAATAATAAAACTATCTTATCCAATACTTATATTAGACTTCAAAATTGAAATTGGTCCACCTACGTATCTAATTTTAGTCAATACTTTTAAATCTATAGTGGGATATAACCTTATGGGTTGAATGTATATATCAAAAATAAGATTGGGCTGGGTTCTATAAAATTAATGAGTTATGAACTTTGTCTTGGTTTCCCTCACAAAATTTAAAGAGGTGGAACATTGTTTAGTCCCTTTTAAAATAATTTTTATAGCTTATTATCTATTCTTTTTCTTTTTATATATATATATACACACACACGAGAAGAAATTGAGTACAAAATATTTAGTGTTTAGTTATACCCAATTTGGTAAATACCCGTGCTTTTTGTTTTTCGGTCAAATGATTTAGTACTTCACTATTTATACAAGAGATTATCAGTTTAGATCGAACTATATATTATTTTGTATTCTCGTTAGAAATATTGTTATTTGTGTATGTACATTATTTAATTAATAAAATGTTTAAATCTTTATTAGAAAAAAAAAATCTTAGATATGCATATTATAGAAAAAAATTTCAGATTTGTGTAATTTTATAATTAAAAATTCTGAAAAACTCTATTTATTTCGTAAAATATATCTAAAATTAAGTAAGTAGATAAGAGAAATTAGGTCATAACTTTAAGAGATTAAAATAAGAAAAATAACATTTATCGTTATAGAAATATAAGATTAAAACAAAAACCAAATAAACTCGTATACTTTCTAAGATCATAATTCAAATAAGTAAGGCTTTACACATTGACAAATGGGTTTTGATCATAATTTCAAAAATTGTACAATATTTAGTAAGCTTTTAAATCATTCATTCTAGGCCATGCAATTTCTCCTTTGATGCCATTAAGAAAAACTCTCATTTGCTGTACATCTCCTCTTTATCCTCCCAATAATCACATCATTGTCAACCACTCGGCGACACCATTCTTATCCACAGTGTCTTGGCACATGAGTAATAACTTTGTTCATCTTCATCTTTACCTAATTCGAATTCAATTCCTGTTTTTGTTTTTGTTTTTTAGTTTTTGGGTCTCTCTTAATCAAGTATTTCTGCCCCTTGATCGGATCACTCTTTCATCTAATTTATCATGTGCAAAACTTAATAAGGTTATATTATTTTGACTTTCATACTTTTTTTGGTACAGAGGAAGAGGACCCATAAGAATCGGTCCAAGAAAAATGGAATCCTATAACATCCTAGATATCAATTCAATGCTCACAAAACCTAAAATAAAATGGCTTTCATCAAAAAAATCGAAAGCTCCAACTGCGTGCGAGCAAGGAAGTTAATACACTTGTTGCCCCCATTCAAAGAGTTATGATTCCACCTTACGTTCCAATTCTCTGATCAAGCGTATCATCCTCTCCTTCCTTCTCCCTCTCACTCTATAGAGAAATTCATAGATAGTTCTTTCTGTACGCACACATACAGTGCCACTCCAGTTGCATGAACTTTGGTCTGCAAAACATTTTTTCACACTAATTGACTCATGTTAATTATAGTTGGCTTAATTTTTAGCTCCCATATTGTGGGGATATATCTATTAGGTGACTATGCACCAACTGTATATATATATATATATATATATATATATATATATATACATATATGCAGATGGCTCATGGCAGCAACAGTGAGGCCATTACCATGTTCATGCAAGGACAAAGAAATTAAGTTATCTTCATTTCTTTTTTCACAAACGTAGTCTTCTTTATATATATATATACACACACACACACACACACTACATATGAAAATGCCGGCCAGGTATACGGATGATTTCCAGGGCACTGATATATAAAGTGATACTGATCATCACTAGCATTTTTTTTTTTTGGGTTAATCATCGCTTTTAACATTATTGGCCACAACATAATCACGATTAGGAGATATACTCTAAGTGATCCTCCTATTTTTAAAATTAAATATTATAATTAGGAGATATCACTAGCATTTTCTATGTCATTACTTGTTAATTTTCAATCTTGTTACTTTATTAATCACAGATATTATACGGTAGTAATTTTGAGTTACTTGCAACCCATACAAAATTTTCTTTCCCTCCTCAAACTGCAAATTTTAAGTTATAATATACTCAGCAATACAATGTTGTAAATACAATTACTCATAAACTTAATTATCATATTCCTTCAAAAGAAAAATAAATTAGAAGGGTGGATTAAGATTTAAATTGATGAGTTGGGAGTAAGTTAGGTTTGTGTCCCCAAAATGGATTTGAAGAATAAGCTAAAATGCATTAACTTCCACCCACAAAATATTGCTAACCCCACATCCAACATTATAATTTTCATGTACTTAATTCACTGTGAGTACATTTTTCTTTTTGTCAAAGAACCAAAAGAACCAAAAAAAAAAAAAAAAGTCAGAGAAGAAGTGGCCTACAGGTTACCAGCCCTAAGCTAAGCTAAGCTAATTGCAACAGTAAACACGGCAAGCACACGGAAATGAAAAGTTTGAAAGATACTCCATACAAAAATGTTGCCACCAAAATAATAAAATATGAATGCTTCACTTGCTGACAAATTAAGCACATGCACACCATCCATTTATATATATATATATATTATATCCATCTATTAATCATAATGGGTATCGTAAAGTTGGGATTTTTTCTCTACATATGTGTGTGTGTATATATATATATGCAAAGTTAGAATGCTTCATCCATCAACAACGTGTTGAACCTAACCTCCTTTAGTGCGTTGAAAGACGTCTCTTGGGAGGGTACAACTTCGTACATGATGTTGAATTTTTGTAGATGATATTGTATAATATTATATGCTTTTAATATGGGTGGCTCATGGATTTTTAAAAAAGGTCATCACCATCATATATATTTTTTTATATACAAAATACGGCAGACGATTGATTAAGTAAGAGATACCGAATCATATATGATACAAAATGTAACATTCACTCAAAGAAAACAAAAGAAATATAAAATAAATCAATAAAATTAGAATTATGATTTAAATAAAAGAATTTTATAATTTTGAGAGTTTTTATTTAATTTTAAGGATTTAAATGAATGCATGTAAGAAAAAGCAAGGTGAAAACATAAATAAGGGGGAAGTAAAAAGGGACAAAAGAAATCAAAAAAATGGACGGTCCAAATCAGACCGCTGAAGGAGATCAGATGGAGGAGATTTAAAAGAAAACGGACAGCCCAAATCGAGCTTGTGAGATCCAACGGCTGGAGAAACGGGTATAAAAGGAAAAAAGATTAGAGTTTTCTTTATTTAGAGAGTAGCCGAAAAAGAGAGAGGAAGAAGAGAGAGGAGCGATTGGGGAGAGAAGGAAGAAGAGGATTCTCGCGTGGCGAAGTCGAGAGAGAGAAAATAGAGAGGAAAGGAAGAGAGAGTTCGGAAAGGAATGAGGGAAAAGAGAAAAAGGGAAGAAAAAGGCGTGACCGAGCGGAGAAGGTAGAAAGAGCCAAGAACAATTGCCATAAAAGGAAGAAAAGAAGAGAGAGAGTGGCGGAGGCTTTGAGTAGTGGAGTTTGAAGCCAAAATGAAGAAGAAGGGAAGGAAAACGACCGAAATGTCGTGCGAAGACAGAGATTGACGTGAGCAAAGGTTTAAGAAATCACCATCTGAATCTCAAACAAGCTAAAGAGTCGCAAGGTAACCGAGAGAAGACAACCGAGAGCCAAGCTGAGGTCGATCGCTCACATTGAAGGTAAAACCGTTCTGTTTTTGTGTTTTGGTGATGGTTTGAGCAGCGGCAGAACTGGTGTTAGGCTGGCTGCAAGGGCTCGGCCGGGCCACCCACCCGTGTGGGAACCGAGGAGGTTCCCTCGGGAATGGGAAACACCACCCACTGTGGAAACCGAAGGGTCTTCCGTGGGAATGGAGGCCAGAATTGCCTTTTGGAATTCCGATTTGTTGTTCAGAAAGTTGAAAAGTCTTCATCAAAAATGAAAATCCAATTCGCCAAACAGGAAGCTGAAAGATTTTTTTGAGTATGAATCCTGATAATTTCGAGTATTCTGTTTGATGATCATGGAACCCGTGATTTGAGTTAATTAATTTTTAGTATTTCAAAGTATTAATTAATTTATATTGTGTGTATGGGAAAATTAGGACATTCAGACAGATCCGGGAAGACGTGTAGGAGTGTAAGTATTTCTAATTCTCAACTGGATTTGAATTTCGAAAATTGCATGTATTTCATTAAATTATGGTATTTTAAAATTTAAACGGATACTGACTTGTGAACTTAAGAAACTAAAAATTTATGAGGAGACAAAACCAGAAAACAGACCTAAAAGACTGAGAATTAATTGGATTGTGATGAGATGTGAATTTAGAAATTAAGAGAAATTTCTAATTAAGTGAAAATTTGAAAAAAAAATGAAATAAAATAATAATGTAAAAATAGAAAAGAAAAGAAAGAATTATAGTTGTGAAATGATTAGTTAAATAAATTTCAGAGAAATTAGAATAAGAGTAAAATAAATAAAAAATCAGAAATGAGGAGTTGTGAATAATTAGAATATGGACCTTGAATGCTCTTTCATTTAGTCTGAATTAAGGAGGGCAGTGTGTGTGTGTGTGGCTAAGGTTAAGCAGGTATGGTGAACCTGCACATGGATAAAATTTGAAATCTAATTCAGACGTGGATAAGTATTTGTAAATGTGGATCACCTAGCAAATGTACCTAAAATTTGAAATCTAATGCAGACGTGGATAAGTATTTGTAAATGTGGATCACCTAGCAAATGTACCTAAAATTTGAAATCTAATTCAGACGTGAATAAGTATTTGTAAATGTGGATCACCTAACAAATGTACCTGCTGTGGCTATTGTAAAATTTTGTATGTGTGTGTCATTTATGCGATAGAGAGATCTATTTTGCCTCTATTCGATGACGACATAAACGGTATCGCGTGATAAAACTTTAGAAATGAACTTTCGAATGTATATATAATCTTTCATATGTATGTGATTATGTTTCGAGATGATGGTTGATATTCGAGTATATCTATATTCTTTCAGTGTATGTGGATATATATTTGAGGAATGTACATGATATTCGATAGAATTCATAAATTCGATCAGAAACATATTAAGTGGAAAAAATAATAAATGAATTTTACATTGAAATATCACTATTGCATTTATCTTATACTGTGTGTTTTGCATGAAATCTTATCTGGGTTAAGAGGACGGAAATACTTATTAAGTTTGCGAAACTCATTAAATTACACAATGATTTTTCAGATGAGAAAGAAGAGTCAGAACCGCTGTCAGACGTGTAGACCCTGTAAAAAAGGTTACTATTTTATATATTTTGTATATATTCGAAAAATTTTCGTTTTGTTTTGTTAAACTTTAAATTTTAACATCATATTCTGTATATATAATTATTATATATATTACATGGGATGATAAATTGTATGATAAATTTTAATATGTGTATATGTATATTTTGTGGACCAACTGCGTATTAAAATAATATGATGAGAAATTGTGTGTCTTATCGACTATCAGGTGAAGGTATATATATACATTATTCATTTATAATGTAAAATATTAGTTCTTTTCCTCCGTAAAAAGTAGAAGAAATTGCAGGGAACGATCCTAATTAATGAAATATTTATTATGTTCAAGCAATTAACAGTCTCTCTCTCTCTCTCTCTCTCTCTCTCTCTATATATATATATATATATATATATTCTTTTAACTTTTAAAGTATTAATTAGATTTTGCGTGTCACAATGTCCGGTCTAGCCTGACTGTTTGATTTGTATCTTCTTTTTTTTCTCCCATTTTTGTATTAAAGAAACAAATTGTGTTTTTAATTTGCTTTTAATTTTTAATTAACATAATCTTCACCTTGAAAGATTGGAAAAAGTGGTAAAGCAAAATACCAGAAACACACTCCAGTTTTTGTGATTTATTACCTATGAAGTGTTGATAACATTTGTTACAGAGTTTCATATTGCAGACAAAAAAATCTTGGGGTGAAGATAAAAAGATGGTACGAATATTCTGATCATAATATGCTATACACACATTATGCATATGCAAAATATTCAAAAAAGAAGATTCCTGATATATATATATATATATATTTGATTTTGTTAGTGATGTTAGTAAAAGTATATGGCCAATAGAATTTTATAAGGAATACTGAATATGGTCGCGCAACAGACAATGGAAAGTGGCAAAACGCGACATTCTCCATTACAGATGAACATCAATAAATATTAATTACCAGAGTTTCAACCTACTTATCTTTTTTCATCTTCCTTTTACTTATACGATTTGTGTTTTACTTTTTTGACTTGTGTTCAATGTTCAAACCCACTTACTTACTTGCTTACGCCTCTATAATTACCAACCAGCTTCAACATTTATTATAGAATTTGATAATTCACGCACACACATCAACTCAATCAAACAAACTAGAATCGTGAAGTGTTTTACTGATAAATATCAGCCGTAAAATTTATTAGCATGCATGAAACGAGTAAAGAGAAATTGAACCCAACACAAATGCTGCTGTCTTGGGATATATGGCAGATGCATACACTTCATAGTGGAATTCTATACAAAACCCATACACACGATGAAAACAATATATATTATCTCATGCATACAAGGCATTACCATATCTGGTTCGGTCTAATTATAAGTATTTTCATAATATGATTGATCGATGGAAAAGACCCATTGGAAAAATATATGCTGCGAAAAGACCGTTGTGCCTATCTTGAGGTACATTGTGCCTTCCAAGCATGTCCACTAGAGGGTCACTAATGAATAAACGAACCAGAAAATTGAGATAAGCTAACACATATGCACATCCCCCCCCCACAAAAAAAAAAAAAAAAAGTGTTTGAAAATGGCTCGTGCCTTTTAAAAGATTTTGATATTTAGATAGAGAGAGATGAGCAGGCGTGTGTCCACTTTGGAGCTCCTCACCCGCAACTGTATAATATATATATATATACATATAGAGAGAGAGAGGAGAGAGAGAGAGAGAGAGAGAGAGAGAGAGAATATCTTATCACTTTATATGTACACATCACTACAAGTGCATTATTATATATATCTGGCATTGTCTCCTACCAAACTTGTCAAGTATAAAGTGAATTTGAGAGCTTGTAAGGAAGAACGAGATTGTGTCCAACATGGGTTCAACGGTGATAGCTATGCCAGAAGGAGATAATCAGGAAGTACCCGTTAGAGAAAATAAGAAATCAAAATTCTCTAGGAGGATTCTTTGCATGGTTTCTTTTCCCGTGAAAAATGACAAGAGAAGAGTTAGACATAGCATCAAAGTTGGAGTTGCTCTCGTTTTAGTTTCTCTTCTCTATCTACTCGATCCTCTTTACGAGCAAGTTGGAGACAATGCCATGTGGGCTATAATGACTGTTGTTGTCGTCTTTGAGTTCTATGCAGGTTTTTCTTTTTCTCTTGTCTAAGGTTTTTCACATGTACTGTACGTAATAGCTTAATTTGTTTTGCCAATCAACATTTTATTAATTAATTTTGATGTAACTATTGTACACATATATATATATATAGGTGCTACACTCAGCAAGGGCTTAAACCGTGGGATTGGAACCATACTAGGAGGTGGATTGGGATGTTTAGCAGCAGTTTTTGCTGAAGAAGTTGGTGGAGTTGGCCATGCTATTATTATCGGCACTTCCGTCTTCATTTTTGGTAAGATAATATATCCATCTATACTCATCAAAAATTTCAAATATACACTCGTACATTTCTTCAAAATATACATATACATATATATATATATCCACTAACCCATGTATATATTATAAGTATCTTTGTGCTCATAGTAATATTAGAATATATGTACATGTATATTACTTTCTAAAAATGAAATTAATTCTCTGTGTTCCAAAAGTTTGGGGAGTAGCTCACTATTCTTTACGTTTTACTCGTGGATGCACCAACTAAAATTAATCAAATCCCTTTAGAAAAAGTGTTTGGTTTCTAGAAAATTTTAAAGACGATCGAAATATTTGCAGACAAAATTAATTTCATGCTCCAATTCTTTTTAAGCACTACGATTAATTTAGGTATTGATGATGTCGATTGTTACCATCATAATTTAGGTATCATGGAAAATATAATTAATCAGAACATAAGAAAAAAGAGGGATTGCACGTGTACTAAATCCAAAATTTAGTGGGTTTTCAGGGAGAAAGTGCTTTGAAAACTTTGGAGGGCCGCCATCAATTAATTATGTTTTTCTTCTGTACAACAAAATATTATATATGTGTGCGTATATATTCTTGTCTTTTTTATAATATTGTTATTTCATTATTCTAGTGGCAGTAGACATAAAGAGATTTCTCCACCATGTCTCTAACCTTTTCATGATCAGAAATATTCATGTTAAGTGATCTGCAACAATGGTTAATTATATATTAATGATCCTCTAATTACCCAAGATTGTTTCAGATTTACCACATACATTTATTATTCCTGAATAGGTATATGTTTTGATTCATATATATATATATATATCATAAGTAGTTGATAATTACTTGTAAAATATTTCAGGCACGGCTGCAACCTATGCTAGGTTAATTCCGAGCATCAAGAAGAGATATGACTATGGAGCGATGATTTTCATCTTAACCTTCAATCTGGTCGCGGTGTCCGGCATACGAGCAGACAAGGTTGTGCAATTGGCCCGTGAGCGTCTCTCAACCATCGTCATAGGTTTTGCAATATGCATTTTCGTTAGTTTGCTCGTCTTCCCTATTTGGTCTAGCGATGAGCTTCACGACTCTGTCGCCTCCAGATTCAGTGATCTTGCTGCTTCTATTCAAGGTTTGTATATAATTAAATCAATGTAAATATTTCAGGTGTATTTCTTCCTTGAATTTCTCAATAAAAAAATTAAAGGACTTTCTGAAATAAATACAGGATTTACAGAGGAGTATTTTGCATTCACCGGAGATAAGGAAAGCCGGCCTGAATTTAGTTTCAGCAGTTGCAAGTCCGTGTTGCATTCAAAGTCCAAGGATGAACTGCTGGTATATACATATATATATATATCTGTTAATTACTCAAATTAATTAAGTGGGTTATTTGGATTATATAATAATTAGCAATTATGTTTACAAAATTCTATTAATAAAGTGTGTATAAATAACGTGGTATTGTAGGCAAATTTTGCAAGATGGGAACCATGGCATGGAAAATTTGGGCTTTTTCACCCTTGGGACAAGTACTTAACAATTGCAGAGCTTCTTAGAGACATAGCTACAACCATTATTTCACTTAAACCCTCCCTTCAATCTTCAAGAGAGGTATATAACAGTTAATTTATTTTCTGGGATCCGATTAAATTTTAATTTGGCTGATTTTTTTAATTAATAATTATGTAATCAGTCAAGTGATCAGAGTCGGAGAGAGTTGATCAAAGAACCATGTGAGGGAGTTGGGAGATCACTTGCATGGATTTTAAGAGAGCTCGGAGAGAGCTTAAAGAAGACGAGAAGATGCCACTCAGAGATTTTGTTATTACCCAAGCTGGAAACTATGAGAGAAGAGCTGAGTCAGATGATGTCGAGTTCAAGACTCGGGCAATTCGAGAATGCTGATGGATTTGCAGTGGCAAGCTTTCTGTTCTCATTTATGGAGATTATAGACAAGGTTGAAGAACTGGCAAAAGAAGTTGAACAACTAGGGAAGCTAGCCCATTTCGCTATTAAATAGTTACTCATTATTTTTAACTCACGAGCAGTATACATATGCTGCTGTACAAGAACCTACATATATATATATATGCCAATTTTTAGACCCACAAGACCATTAGTATACATGAATGTTCGGAAAATAGAAGCAAAAAATTATAGACAGAACAAAATGGTCTTCTTGAGAAGCAAAAAATTATGGTATATATATACATATATATCCATGTGAGATCAAGAGCAACTAATTATAGGTAAATCGAGCCGCCAAAGTTCATCATATTGTGAGCAAATGGAGCTAGGTAATGAATTTGCAACCTTGTAATAAGCCATAACAAAACACCAATCATGATAAGGATCGATACGCACCATTAAGCACGATAATTTGCCCGAGGAAATACATATTTGTGGACCTAATGATGTCCCTGAACATCACTTAATTATGTAAGAAAACAATGTGCATCATGTGGATCACATTGTTGGGATTGGTCTTATTTTGTTGTATACTGTACTAAATGCATGATCTCTATTTTTTTTTTCTTTTCCTTTGAGTATAAAGAAAAAAATAATTTGTATCACTATATTGGAATGTCTGGAGCCCTCTAGGTCAGTTTTGAAGGAGGTACTTAACCTATAACAAATCAGTTTCAACAATGAGCTTCTTTATACCCACATCGCAAGCAAGTTTGAGACAGAGCTCGGCAATCAGAGCCTCAATAATACCCAAGTTGCTCATGAATCCCTTCACGCAATTACCTTTGGCTGTCCTTGATAAGACGACCGGCAGATGGATGCCCGATGTTACTATGAGCATAACCATTAATATTTTTAATTTGAACCAATTAACAAAGGGAGTCTTCCACCACACCCAAGAATATTTGGAGGGGGGGTCAACTAAGTCAGTTGGTTCATGGCTCCTGCCCAAACATCTTGGATCTCTAAGGCAACACTGATAGTACGAGAACTGGGCCAAAGGGTCAGTGTTTTCAACACTCTTGAAGATAAATTTAATTATCAATACTAGGATAATTAAATTTTCTTATAAATCCTTTTTATGTTAGTATTTTGTTAATTATATGTCAGCAGTGTATAATCATTTGATTGTGAAATGGTTTAATAATTTATCTAATATAATTATATATGAGATTGTACAATTTTTCTAGTACTTAACTAATAGGTTAGTAAATGAAGGAGTATGTTCAGAACACCATGATAGCCATCTTTGATAGCTCCAATTTGCTCCCAACTTATGAGGTGCCTCTCCTAATTCAGCTTATTATAACAAAGCATATATCTTTATGCTGTCAAAGGAATTTGCATTTAAGGCTTTATGTTGATATTTATACCGGCTCTCATATTCAATATTCAAATGATGCATTATCTTGTTCTTTTGCACTAAGATAAGATCTTTGTTAATTCCTTATAGTTGATTGTGTATGTATAGTGTTGTAATCATGATCCATGTTTTTCTTTTTTGACAAATGAAAGAAGATCTTTGTTAAAATAACAACTCTTTCAATCTTGTGATAATTGAACTTTCTTTTTGTGAAATATAAGAGACGAATGAAAGGATATATAAGTGGCGTAATGTGAGTGGCAACACACGAATCTGCCAATAACACTGCATGCTTGATGTCCTTTTATGATTTTCTGAATGTGATAACCTTTCAGCTTTGTTGTACAAGTATGTCAAAATCCATTGCTTAGAAAAGCTTAAACCTAAAAAAACTCAAAAGTCATCTTTGGCTATCATGGTGTTCTTGTTAAATCACAAAAAGTTTACTTCTCTGAAACACTAAAAATATCTTATGCGCGGAAAAAACAAATTTCTTTGATGAATTCTATAATTGGCTTCGTTTATGTTGTGATAAAGTTTACAAGCAGATGGGTTTTATTGATTTTGATCAGTCGGGAATCAAGAAGTTTTATCGTGAAAGAGGATTCGCATTATGTCTAACAATTCTTCTATACAACTGCCATGGAAAGCCTCTCATCTGCAAACATGGAGACCCGAATAAGAGAAAGATTGAAAATTTTGAATCTCTTACAATCGATGATTTAGTTTACTGGCTCGGCAATATCTCTCTAACGCACATCAGATTTTTTTCCATATACTTAAAGATCTCTACGCCTAAAGTCTTCGCCTCTAAGCAAATGGACATTTTCGCATTAGCCGAAAAGCCTATAACTCATGGGTTGTGCCTCAAGATCTTGGCTAAGTTAGCTTCTTACCCTTGCTTAGTCTCCATTTGATCCAATTTTCAGCTTGAAACTCTTAGAAGTTGTTATAAAAATAATTTTCACTACATATAATTTACGTTTAAAATAAAATTACATATAAATTAATAAAAAATTGCATTATATTTTAGAAAATAATTATTGCAATTACTTAAATAATATTGTTTTTTATTAGAAAAATTTCTAATATTTTCAATTATTCAAAAATTTTCTCAATAAATATTAATTTTAAATAATTTTTATCTAATTTTGAAATAAAAATTTATTAATAGTAAAATACAATTATATTTTCTTGCTTTAGAATATGATTAATTAATAAAATATGAAATTAATGACTGTATCTATTAAAAATATTATTCACTCCCAAAAATATAAATAATTTAATCACAATTATATTTTCAATTATTTAAATTTTTTTAAATAAACATTGTAGCGACCCGAAACTTGAAGTAAATAAATTATAAATTGAATGTTAAAGCAAAATATAAAATTAAATTTTATATTCTTTATACAATAATTCAGATTACCCAATAAAATTATGAGAATGATCATTTTAAAAGAAATAAATAAAAAATAAACAATTAGGCATCTTATTCGCAATCTTTTTGTGGATCGGAATCTATATCTTGGTCCTTTTGATCTGAAATGGTTAATTAAAGAGTAAGTTACACTATCCTAGTAAGAATGTCACACTACTCACCGATACAGAAATGAAGGTTGACAAAAATCATAAAAATAACTAATAGATCTCTTAATTTAAATAAATTCATTTATTATAAATAAAATCATTTACCACATACTTACCGTAGTGAGATTTCCAAAACCGACCTTTAGAGATAATAACATAACCAATATTATAATCTCGTATTCAATCAGTCAGAACAACAACTTTTTCTTTTATCTGCCTACTGTTATCAATGGAGGTCCATAAAGATGTTCCCACTACACGTGAACTATTATTCAATATTTTTAACTAATCGGCTGTCCTCATACTCCGTCCGGTATGAACGCTAAAAATATCATCTCTCAATACTCCGTTCGGTATGAGGGTGAAACGGACCATACCCATACCCCGTCCGATACAAGTGCCAAAATATCAATTTTTGATACCTCGTCCAGTATGAAGCAATGTTCACGGTATGGTTCCTTATGTGCACGGTCCGTCCAGCATCCCTCAGAATATGCAGTAAGGCTACCATCCATTCATTCAATAAATCAGGTAATTTTTCGTTTATATTTAATTTTTAGTTTTACAATTTAATTGTAAATTACACAAAACAAGCAATACATGCATAAAAAAAATACAGTCGAGTCATCTTACCAATTCTAATATATAATCATATATTTAAAACTGTAAGATCTAACAATCAGTTAAAACAGGATAAACAGTAATAAATATCCAGTTCTGACTCCATTAGTAACCTGTAATTAATTAAACTTCAATTCCATAACAGAAAATAAAGTGAATGATTCTTACTCGAATCGGTATTCAAAATACTAAACTTCCAGCTACGCCTACTAGCGGTCCCCAGGTTTCTTAAATTTTTATTTGCAAATTAAAACACGCTTCAAATACCTAAAAATATTCCAGAAAATCCAAAATCTGTATTAGAAACCCTTTCTGGCTAATTTCAGAATTCTAGCACGGTGACGTCGTCGTGCTCCAGCAACGACATCGCTTTCTGCGGCAGCGGTTTACCTCGAACTAGCCGTTTTCGATCAGTTTTGGTCAATTTCGGCCGGTTTGATACTCATCCATGTGAGAAAACACGTTAAAGGGTCTCGGTTGGGTCAAAAAAATCGAAAAACAAAAACTCACTAGCGGCGGAATTTTCTGGTGCAGCAGCTCTGCCGACTCACTTTCGCAGTTTAGCGTTTTGCTTCGGTCAACCTGTCGAAAAAGGAATGATGATTACAATGGTGGAACAAATCATACAAAACGGGAATCAGAAAAGGGCTCATCAGATACTGTTTTTGGTTTTTTCGGCAGTGAACTTTATCTGCAATTTTCGACTCATCCACCAGTCTTTTTGCTCTGATTTGACCATGGGGGTGTTCAAAATCAAATTTCGAGTAAATAATTTTTTTTTTACCTTTTTAGCGGTCGGAGGTGGCTCCAATGCGATTGCAGGCGGCGGTCGACTCCCTTCCCGGCGACTGGTTCTTTTTCTCTGGCGGGTAGAGGGAAATGGGGGGCTGGTGGCTAGGATTAGGATTTGGTGTAAAATGAGGTATTTATATCCGTCTCCCTTTAATCTAAACCGTCCGATTGCATTTAATGAGAAAATGAATTTGGACCGTCCATCGCGTTTGATCTCAACCGTCCGATCGCATTTAATGAGAAAATGAATTTGAACCGTTCATCGCGATTTGATCTATATAGTACAATCGCGTTTAAAGAGAAAATAAATCTGAACCGTTCATCGCGTTTAATCGCGACTATCCGATCGCGCCTGGAGAGGGAACGGATCTGGACCGTCAAAATGCGGGGGAGTAAATTCGGACCATTCGATCGCGGACACGCGGATCGCCAGCGTAGCCTGCCGCGTGTCGCTGCGTCAACATGCCTTGCCACGCAACGCGCTTTGGTTCGTGGAGGTTGCTTACTAGACAGTTCTACGTGACACATTTTTTTTAAATTACGTTTTGACCTCAAATTTCTGATTTTTCTTTTAAAAATACTTGCAGAATTCAAATTTTCACATTTTTTTAAAAAAATTATTTTTAATTTCGTTCTCTACCTTTTTTTTTTAATTTTTTACATTAAATAAAAATTTTAAATTTAAAAATTATATTTTACATATTAATTTTTAATTTTTAAAATTAATTTCGGATATTACAAATATTAATTTTAAATAAGTATTATCTAATTTTTGAAATAAATATTGTTAATAATAAATTACTATTATAATTTTACTTTCAAATTCAATTTAATTAATTAATTAAAAATATTATTCACTGTGGAACAATACAAATCACTTTTTAGAAAGTATCCACTGTATTTTTTTTAAATTTTACAATCATAAATTTAAGTCCAGGCCGGCAATGCCGGCTGCCGAATGTGCTCCGCAAATAAAATAAAAACAATCAGATTCACAGACAATGAGAAAAAGACAAATAAAGAAACATGATAATAACTCCAAACCAAACAAAACATCTGCAAAAATTGGAAGAATTTTTTTGCCGAGAGTAAGAGAAATGGGTGGCGTTCAGAGATCGGTAGTAACAGTAACTGGATTGATTTTGCTGGTCGTAAGTTCTGCGAAAAGTGTTCCCAATACAAGCATCATAAGTGTCCTCTGCAATTCAGGGGTGTATTCTAATGGCGACCCTTTTGCCACGAGTTTAGCTTACGTTCTTGATGAGTTACAGACCCAGACGCCAACCCAAAAAGACTACGATTACTTCAACATCTCGCCATACCCTAATGCATTTGCTTACGGCCACGCAGCTTGTAACAAGAACCTAACAAGTTCAGATTGCGGCACCTGTCTTGGCTCCGCCGGAGCAGCCATGTTATCCACCTGCCGAGCACGGATAGGCGCTCGGGCCGTGCTCCGTGATTGCGCTATTCGGTATGAGCAATATCCCTTCACTGACTAAACGCATAACAGCGCTAGACTTGACTAGGTCTAATTCAATAAGCTTGTGTTTCATCTATGGCTGTCTGCAAATTTATCATCTGTTTCTGCACTCCAATTTTTTTTTTTCTACTGCTTCTTGGGTAATTATTTTCTTTGTTTTAAATTTTCTTAGGTGTTTCGTATAATAAATTTGAATATTTATTTTTAAAATTTTTCTATTTGGTGGATGTTTTTATATTTAATTATAATTATGAATTAAATTTAATTATGGGTATATATATTTAAAATTTTTAGAATTATGTTAGTGTGAATATATATATGTAACTATATACTTAAAAGATTTTTTAAAAAATGTTACTTTTTTTATTAATTTTCTATTTTTTTTCTCTAATTTTTAATAAATTATTATCTTAAATTAGTTTATTTCTTAAAATTTTTCTCAATATTACGTATAAAATTATCTTATATTATCTTGAAGTTAATTAAGATAAATGGAAGATTGGAACATTAAAATTCACTATGAAATTCTATTAAATAATAAATTAAATAGATTAATCAAAAAATATTTAACCTATTACTTATACATTAGTATGTAAGTAATATCAATGTTAACAGAGTAATAAAATGCAGGGCACGTCCAATTTATCTCTTCACCTCATCTTTCATATTCTTCTTGTATATTATGCAGTAATACTCAATTTTATAGATGTAAAATAATTATTACAAACAAATATATATATATTTATATGTATAATTACCACCTTTTTAAAAAAAAAAAAAAAAAAAAAAAGTATGTATGAGTTTACCATGTTTATGTCGAGGTGACATCAACTATGGAGCTCGAACTGGAATGGCGTAGGGACTCCCACTTGAGAAACATAGCATAAAGGAGTTCGTTCCAGGCATCTGGGACACCCGGCAAGCACCAATGGCTGCAATCTTGACGGTGAGAAGCAACTTCTCCAATGACGGCCGGTTGGTAGTAAATTGATGTATGACCATCTTTTCTCTGTAAACTCATGTTCGTCACCTTCAACAACTTGATCATCATCTCATGACTCTCTGATTTTCTCGATATCACCCCAGACACTATCTCTACTTGCCGATCTCTTGATTTCTTCAGACCCAAATCTGGTACTTTTAAAAGCTTACAGCTACCTCCATTCTTCCACGTTCCGTCTCTGAAATGTGCTGGAGCCAGTGTTCGAAATAGAACCAAGGTCTTCGTCTTGTTTATTTTCTTCTCAACGAAATCCATTAATGTTTCCATTGTTTTCTGAAATGCAGTTTCAAGGCTCATGTTCATCTTCACTTCTGATCCTTCCTGGAAATAGCAACCCCTGATTGATAAACACAAAACTCATAATCAGTTTAATGAACTGAAACTTCTTATGGTCGTATATATACATATATAAACATATATATGCGTGTATAACCTTTTTGTGGTCTTTTCGTCGGTCCACCAATTGCCTGTGTTGAAAATGAGTAGATCTGCGTGTTTCCATTGCCGGAAACCAGAGGCCAAAATGTCCACCCTCAAAGTCGTCTTTACTTGTTCCGAAGCTCCCTTTGGCGGGGAGCCCTGGTAGGCTAAAAATGGTGCTCGGTAGTACTCGATCAGACAGTTGTAATCTTTGAACATAAACACCAAACAGCCTTTGTGCTTTGTGATTGGATTCCCGTTCATTTCGTAGATTGAATTCTTGTTAGCCACCCCAGAAGCCAGCATGCATAGCAATGATTCCCACTGGTTCCGCCCGATCGAGTCACCCACAAACACCACTCGCCTCCCTCGCAGCTTGTCCAGCATCTCGCTTGAGTTGAATCTATATATTATTTAGATCAGACAAAAAGAAACTACAGTAAAAGTTTCAGAAAAATTCAAAGGAAAATAAATTGAATCAACCTGGGCAAATCACAATCTTTAGGTTGCCAACGCCATTTGCTGTAAAAATGATCAGGTCTACCATTTTCAGTACATCGGAAACCAACGTCCATGAATGGACAATCCTCGCTCTGGTATAACGGATGGTTATTACTCCATAACCAGTTCCCATCAAACAGATCACAATGATCACCACTTTGATCGAGAAACCCTGGCCGTCGATTCGAACTCAACGCAGCTTCTATAGCTGCCGTTGTTGACGAAATTGATGAGCCACAGGATGAGAAGTCTGAGTGTCGGATTCCTCGAAAGATACCAGTGTAACCCAAGAAAAAGAAAGAGGCGATGAAAAGAGCTATGATCAAAGGGAAGCCGACAATGTTATGCAGAGTATTATTATTTGAATACTTGAATTTCTTAAACAAATCCATCTGGGTTGCCATGTCCGATGGCTCTTTTGTACAGTGATGATCTACCATGTTGTTAATCATTTGTTTCTGAACCTCAACTCAATGAGAATTGTGTTAAATCTATATTATTGGTAACTGGACATCACCATTTTTCTGTTCTTTTCTTTAATAAGGCAGAGTCTTAACATCTAACTTAATTATATTGTGTATGATGATAACTGAAAATGTATAGACTATACAAATCATCATACATATGTTTAACGAGAAGAGAAATTTTTCATTCATCAATTCTTATTTCTCTTTTTGGAAACTCTTTTTACATTCAAAGAAACAAAAGGAATCCATTGATGAAATGGACCCTTTTGTTGAAGAAACACATGGGCAACAGAAAGACATCTAAACTAATTGACATCCATGAGTGAATGGATAATCAAGTAATTGAGAGTTCAATTCGTTTAAAAATTATTCTGTGGATAGTGAACGTTGTAATGATAATTGGTTTGTTTATTAAACTTTCTTTTAATTCCTAAAATTTCGTAACAGAAAAGCTACCTGCAACAGCTTGTGTTGAATTGAAAATTTGGCTTCTGGGCCGCTCAGAATTGCTACTAAGAGTGGGAGAATTTCTGCAGTTCTCACTTTTTCTGGTACCTTCCCCTCTCCATCTTCCTGTGGCTTCGAGGATCTGCCCTTCCTCAGCCGCCGTATCAACCTCTGCTTCATCGTCGGCGAAAACTCTTCTGTGCAGATAGCAGTTTCTCTCTCTCTCTCCCCACGCCTTCTTTTAAATTGAAAACGAATCCCTAACTTTTCGCCCGCTGCTCCGACTTGGCCGCAGCGCTGCCTTTGGCCTCGAGAATCTGCCATTCATTAACCGCTGTCAACATCCGCGAAGACTCCTCTGCTTCAGTCACACCTTCTGCTGCCTGAGGTTAGTCCTCGAATGTTCGTTTCTTATTGTGTAATAGCATAGAATTAGAAGAGTGGAAGAGAAGAAAACATTTGATGGAAGTTTTGGTGCCCGAGTGAATGGTTTTTTTAACATATTTCACGGCGCAGAGAGAACCTGGAACAGCTTTGCCAATGCTCTGCGCTGTCAATATGTATATATGTGTGTCTGTACCTGTGAATTGTATACATATATTTATCGAGGGAGACAGATAAAGCATTCGTTTCATCAATGTGAGCATATATATATATATACACACATATATATTGAAAAGAGAGTAGATAAAATGATTAAAAACTTATAATCAAAGTAAAGAAGAAGAAAAAAAAAAGAACTAGTAGATAGAAGATAAACAGAATAGGACCTTTTAAAATAAATAATGAACTTACAGCCAGCAGCCAGGCTTCAAAACCTATATGTACATTATATGACATCTTCCTTCTGACTGTCTCTTAACTTGAAGTGAGCCACCATGGAATCCAATTAAGAGTTCTCATTTGAGATTTTTTATAACTTTAATTATTTTTTTTTCATCTGCAACTGAATTGACATTGTGTGTGTTTTATTTTCGTGGGTTGGAGTCTATCAAGGGGGTGTTCGGGAGAAGATTTGTTGGGCATTCCTTGTTTTACAGGGTACGTTTATGTTCTCATCATATGATTCTACTCTGATATAGGCCAGCCAACGGATACTGGAGTGCCTTGGTTGACTTGCAAGGAAGATGATGCACCAGATCCTCTGGTAACTTGTCTTTTCTCTCTTTGCCTATTCACTATCAGGCACCGCTGGTTTTGTGGAATGATTTGTTTGAGACCCTTCAATATTTTGAATGGTGCTGTTTCAATTAATTACTTTCAGCTGTAAAAGGTAGAGTTGGGAATGAATTTATACGCAGAAAATATAAATGAAAATTCAGACTTCTCTCTACTAAATTCTTCTTTTCTCTTAGTCTCCCTAAATTCTAATTCTGCTCTCATCCTCTTTTAAATTCTTTTCTGTTTCTTCTACAGTTCTTCTTCCTTTATTTCTTCACAAGTCAGGGCAGATTCCTAACAGGTGCTTGAATTGGTTGTATTGTGTTTTTTTTTTCTTCTCCTAACATATACCGTAGTTCTACCTTTCTCTTAATATGAATTTTGTAGATAATTTGGATTCTCTAACAAAAACAGATCTGAAAATACTATTAAAATTCCACCTTAACATCTAGGCAGAGAAGAAAAATTGAAAAATAATGCTGAGCCATTCATGAAGTATCCAAGAAAGATTAACTATCACGACCATTGAACAACTGAAAAAATCGAGCCTCTACAAATGAAAGAACTATCAGGTTCACCAAGTTAGCTACTGTAAACTAGAAACATGGTTAGTAGGTGACAAATTGATTGTTTGGATAAAAATATATTTACAAAAGAGAAAGGTTAACTCGTAGTAAAACAAAATAGGTTGCATCTAAAAAATGGGACATCCATCAACGGAGACACCTTTGGCCGTAGGACAAGTAGCCAATGGACAGTGATCTCCCACTTCTAATCCCCACCAATTAACCCCATAAACACCACCAACTCCTAGAGTTAACATTGTTAATGTACCTAAGATAGCAACGCCAATGTCAAGCGCATTTGCCAATACATAATTATAGGTCGACCACCAATTTTTGTACCTCCTGTACACAAAAACGTTGTACAAAATCTCAACTGCAGACCAACTCCAGTAATTTGCAGCAGAAGCCACAGGCCAAAACACCATTGCAGAAACTATATTAGGAACATTGATAGATTTGAGCCATTTCTTTTGAGGGAAAGACTTTAACAAAACCCAAACAAACACAGTTGCAAAGAAACCAAAGAACAGAAACCAATAGAGGTTTGAGTATAAACCATTAGGAAAAAATACACGATTTGGACCAACAACACCCCAGATGACTGTGGAGCCATATATAGCTCTAAAGCCTGGGCATGTCCAAGGACTACCTTTTGGCAATCTTTTAGGATCACAAATGTTCTCAATGCTCGAAAGTATCCACCAACATGTTCCAAGAGAAATAGAAGATGCTAGGAGGGTGCCTGCCAGTTGTGCAACAAACATAGTTTTAGGTGGAATCTTCATGTAATGAGCTAACTTGAGTTCACTAATAAAATTAAGAGCTTGGAATTCATTCTGCAATGTGTAATATTTGAAAACCAAAAGGCCAATTGGTCTGCCAGGGTAGATGTATCCAAAAAGTATTTCCGAACGAATATTTAGCGAAATAAACTGCAAAAGAGTTCAAAAGAAAAAAATTTAACATCATTATTACGTTGGATGTAATTAATTCCATTGTGTGTGTGTGTGTGTATTCAGAACTTAATTATAAGTTACCTGGCCAGTTGTTGCTTGAAGGATACCCAGAGGGAGAAGGAAAATAAATAATAGAGTGCAGGATAACAAAATTCCTCAGTATGGAAGTTGCAGGTCATTCTTATATGTTAGACACGTAAAAATTGCGAGACTTGCCATTGACACCAAGATTGCCAAAAACCACCACTGAGGAACAGAATCATACTTGTTCATTAGCCTATTATCGATATCTCCAGCTCTACTACTATTATTCAGTGCTTGCTTAAATTGCTTCCATGTTTCTCTGTCAGAAACGAATATCAGTATGCTATTAATCTTAGTATAATTAATTGAATAGCTAGATAGCTAGACATGACTAATGATAATTAAACACATAAACAGAATAATGATCAAAATAAGTACCTTCCGTGAAATAGACAAAAATGAGAAAGAGTTGCAAGGGCAAAACCAATGGAGAAGAGATAAACTACACCAAGGTAAATATTGGAGTAGTTCTCGTATTTTTCTTGATTGAATGTTAAGTCTTGCTCATTTATGATTCTCGAGATATTATAAGCTTGACCATTATACTGGTAAAAGGTAGTGCTCGAAAATGGGAATCGCTGTGCGTTGTATAAGTTAAACCAATATGCTAATGGAGTAACAACATAATAGAACAAAATGAATCCAGCCATCATGTTGATGATGGTAGACAAAGGTAAGATTAATGGGTGGCCAATAAATGATATTGAAGCCCAATCCAGAGTGAAAGAACCCATTCCAAATCCATTACGACCAGAGCCAATAAGCTGCGCAATGACTGAATCTTTCCACACCCAACAAACAAAAGAGAGAGCAGCAATTGAAGGGAAAAAGTAGCCTGGGACCATATAATAGGCAAAGCTTATGATACTTGATATAATGAAGAACTGAAACTTTGTCACTCCTCCTTTTGGCCTTACAAATTCCTCATCTTCTTGCAATGTCCTGGACCACTCCAAACAGCACAAGTCTATTACATTCACATCAATGTGTGTATATATACACACACACACACACGCATACATAATGCAAGTGCATGCATGAATAAGGATGTTATATAGTCAATTACGCACCTGTAGAACGAGACATCGCTTAACACAAAAGGATACCACATGTAAGGATAATTTACAAGGAGCTTTGAAAATAAACCCGCAAATCCATAACTCATCAACTGTGAGACAATTTGAAGTATTAGTGTTAAAACAAACATGTGGCAAAAACATGCATGATTGATTGAAAACTAAAGCTTAGCTAATTAAGTCACTGAGTCACCTGAATCGTTAAAGACATAAAGAGAATGGCGAAGAAACTTGTATTCATATAGTAAAAAAACTTAGTAACTGAAGTAATTTACCAAGAACCAAACCTATAAAATTGAAGGAAAAGAATATTTATCTTCATTCATAAATTTGATGACCAAAGATTTTTTTTCCGTGTGTAAAAACAAGTACGATGGAGAAACCTATAACAGGTATGTATTATTGTTATAACATCATATCATAAAGATTTAGATCGTATTGATTTGGAAAGTTATTAATAAAAATATAATATCATAAAATATATCAAAATTTATGTAAAATAAATGTTTGATATACATCCCAAATACACTTTTGAAAATAAGAATCCGTAGTGATAATAATACAATAAAATTTTATTACTATAAGAATCAAAGCATATATATATATATATATTTAAAAAAAAAACTTATTAGTTAAAAACTTATTAATTTTTAATAAATTAATTAAAATTATTAATTTATTTTTAATATTAAACAAAAATAGATGATATATACGGACTTTGTTATTAAATAATAGGCAAGAGAAGCGGTAAGTTATGTGTATTAGTTTCGGTGTTAGTAATAAAAGTATGCTCGCTAATAATGATTTTACTATTTAAAAGGTTACCGTTTATATAGTTATTCGCTAACTATCGATTATGCACGTTAGATCGTATAATCTAAAGTCTAAAACTGTCAAATTAAAACTCATTCAACTTAGAAAACCGAATTTTTAGTTTTGGAACTCAAAATCCACATTGAACCAATCCAAAGTACAATTCTAATTTAAACTTTTTGTCGTGTTCGTGTGTCTCCTTCCTTGTCCTTCTTCAATTGAAAATCCACTTCCATTTGATGGTGACTTCATCTTGTTTTTCAATCCAAATCCTCTTCCCTCACTAGCTCCTCCTCCTCCTCCTCCTCCTCCTCTATTCTACTCACCATTGACTGAGTTGAGCAGCAATTTCTTCCTTCGTAAAGAACCAAGCGAACAAATTAGCTTACATTTTGAAAATCAATGATGGATGGGTTCTATACTACTCTGGTGCAAGTGATACAAAATATATTATTAGTGTGGTAGAATAATGAATAAGATAACTAAGAATTTAAGTTCCCAAAAAATGAGACAATCAAAATTACAAGATCCCAAAAGTAAAAACCCAAATCCATCTTCAGATCCAAATTAAACCCAATTCTTTTTTCACTTTCAATTTTTAATTTTCATTGTAATTTGAACAATCATACTTGAGAATTGTAATTGTAATTGTATTTGTCAAACGAGTTTTGATTATGTTGTCGGATCCCAAGCCCGGTTTCGTCCGAGCCCACTTCCCTTGCCAGCCCAGGGTCAAAACGCGCGTTTTACTAAACGCTCGCGGGCACCCATCTAACCGGAGTATATAAATTCCGAAACCCTACAAAGTTTTCTGTTTAGCCGATAGGTGCAGCAATGGATTTCCTCTCGCGGTGAGCTACTCTCCGAAAGAAGCACGAGGTATTTTTCTTACGGTTTCAATATTATTTTCTTGCAAATTTAGAGAGAAATAGTTGAATTTATCACTGGTTGCTCTTGTTTCAAAATTTCATTTTTTTGCGAAACACAAGTGATTTGTAAAGTTTCTTGCTGTTACAATTTGGTTATAGTAGTTTGACGTTCTTGTTAGTTTGATGTTGTGACTGAAGCATCTTTCTTTGCCATTGATCCATCAGACAAAAATAACTAGAGGTAAAAGAAGAGATGATGAAGCCATTATCACAAACATTAATTCAAACTAATACATCATGGATTTTAATTAATACCTACCTTTCTTCAAATAGGCTGGAAACACACTAAACATTAGAAACTAATGCGAAATGTAGTACGACATTTTTAATTAAAAGAAAAGAAAAAAAAACAATAAATTGAAGAAAGGTAGATGATCCATAGTCTAAGCACGCTGACAGCATGTCTCTCGGTGCTGACAGCACCATTTGTTATCCATAATTCTTACTGTCATAATGAGAAGAGCGAGGAGAAGAAGAAGAAGATATATTTTGATGTGGACGACCGCCATAATTCTTTTTCTTTCGCAAGATTTTTCACTTCTTTTTTCTTAGTGTGAAATGGACTAATTTTACTCGTTTATATAGAAGACTATTCATGTTACGGTACTTGAAAGTATATCAAGGTTGATGTGTATCTTCATTTTAAACAATCTTAACCCTCCATTTTAAAAAAAATATATATGTATACAGATTTTACTAGTTCTTTTGTTCAATGTAATAAATGATATTCACTTAATGTATTTGTTTTTCTTCTAAGAAGGGTAAATAGTAGGTGTGGGTGTGGGTGTTGCAGATGAAATTTTCCTCTTCAGTAGTATGATTCATTTATTTACCTTGAAGAAAGATTAGTGTTTGTTTTTTTTTTTTTTCTAAGAAGGGTAAGTGGGTGTGGCTGTGGCTGTTGCAGATGAAATTTTCCTCTTCAGTAGTATGATTCATTTATTTACCTTGAAGAAAGATTAGTGTTTGTTTTTTTCTTTCTAAGAAGGGTAAGTAGGTGTGGCTGTGGCTGTTGCAGATGAAATTTTCCTCTTCAGTAGTATGATTCATTTATTTACCTTGAAGAAAGATTAGTATTTGTTTTTGTTCTAAGAAGGGTAAATAGTAGGTGTGGGCGTGGGTGTTGCAGATGAAATTTTCCTCTTCAGTGGTATGATTCATTCATTTACCTTGAAGAAAGAAAATCGAATCAAATGCACACCCGTGATTCCTTGTTAAATTACAATAATTAAGAGGGAGACTTTAATTTACTGCAGATAAAATTTATTGTCTTCACCCACCAAACTCGTGAACCATGCCAGGCAATTTCAGATAAAAATTGAAAGTAAAAAAGAATTTATTTCGTTAAATCTTGAAAGTAGACTAGTATATATAATAATAATTGTAATTTTTAAAAAAATAAATAAATAATAATAATCACCAAACAGAAAACACCAGAGTAGATGAGTTCAACGCGTGTCATTATCAGCATTTACACCCACAGTTTCTTGTTTATTAATACCAACATTCTTTTTCAGATATGCAGAGTGTAATAAATATCTTTGTTTCTTTTTCCTATTTTGTTTTTTAATATGTTCTTTTGTTAAGAAAGGTGAAGTGGTGGGTAAGAGTAAAGAGATAAGCTGCTTTGGGTTTATATATATGTATGTATCAAATATGATCCACTTCCATTTAATGCATGTCATAAGCCTAGAGCCATACAAAGACGAAGCCCAGGCCAAAACCAGTTATCTAATTATTAACCTTTACTTGAAATTTTTCCTGTGCACAGAAATTTTGTCTTCTTTACACATTTGGATGCAAAAATCTCTTTTATTTTCTCTTTCCTTGTTTCATGTTATTTCTTTTGTTTACATGAGTACGAATTCCTGAATGCACTCTATCTTTACACAGCAGACACTATGTATTTTCCACATACCTGGACTTTCTTTAAGAAAGTATATCAATGGAAGTTCTTCTCTCTCTCTCTTGGGTGAGGGTAAAATCTTTGTTGTTCTTTTTTTATGAATATTTCTCTGGACTTCTAGTTTGGACAATTACAACCGGAATTTCGCCATGAGTTTTTTATTAAGAATTTTTCTTCTACAACCAATTCTGTGACTTGCTCAAAGCTAATGATTTGTTTGAGACCCTTCAATATTTTGAATGGGGTTGTGAGCACCCAACTAATAGTGGCTAGGTTTGTTAGAAATTAATTTCAATTAATTACTTTTCGGCTGTAAAAGGTTGTGTGGAATGATTTCAAACTTTGTTAAATTCTTCTCCCTTACTCTTGTCTTCTCCCTAAATTCTTTTCTGTTTCTTCTACAATTCTTCTTCCTTTATTTCTTCACAAGTCAGGACAGATTCCTAAGAGGTGCTGAAAGCCTTTAAATTCTAATACTTGTAAAATTCTTGGCAATAGATAAAATGCTTGTAATGGTTTTTTTGTGACAATGTGAACTGTCTGCTATATTGATTATCGAACTTTGTCAAATTCTTAATTAAGCTACTTCTCTGCTTGTGCTTACAATGTGCCATATTGATGCATGCACAAATTGAAAAAGACTGGGACGATAAAAATACTACTACTTGTAGTAGTGAATTTAATTTTAGGTTCCCTTACTGAACTTTTGTTATTCTTACAGAGTTTAATGTATATCCTAGTTCCACATTTCTCCTAAGATGAATTTTGTAGATAATTTGGACACAAACAAATCTGAAAACATTATTAAAATTCCATGACATTCACCATCTAGGCAGAGGAAAGATTTGAACAGAATTGCCTGTTGTTAAAGGAGATATCAAAATTAAAGATTAACCATCACGATCATTGAACAAGCAAAAAAATTGAGCCTACACAGATGAAAGCATACCATCAGATTCAACTAGCTAGCTACTGTATGTCAACAGCATGGTTAGGCGGTAACAAATTGATTGTTTACGTGAAAAAAATGTACTTAAATGAGAGAAAGGTCAACTCGTAGTAAAATAAAATAGGTTGCATCTAGAA
The DNA here is from genome assembly GCF_054855325.1 of Carica papaya. NCBI lineage: Eukaryota > Viridiplantae > Streptophyta > Magnoliopsida > Brassicales > Caricaceae > Carica > Carica papaya. The sequence continues at coordinate 35,958,683 of NC_142311.1, forward strand.
AATGGGACATCCATCAACTGAGACACCTTCCGCCATAGGACAAGTAGCCAACGGACAGTGATCTCCCACCTCTAATCCCCACCAATTAACCCCATAAACACCACCAACTCCTAGAGTTAACATTGTTAATGTCCCTAAGATGGCAACTCCAATGTCAAGGGCATTTGCCAATGCATAATTATAGGTTGACCACCACTTTTTGTACCTCCTGTACACAAAAACGTTGTACAAAATCCCAACTGCAGACCAACTCCAGTAATTTGCAGCAGAAGCCACAGGCCAAGACGATATTGCAGATAGTATATTAGGAACGTTGATAGAGTTAAGCCATTTCTTTTGAGGGAAAGACTTTAACAAAACCCAAACGAAAACAGTTGCAAAGAAACCAAAGAACAGAAACCAATAGAGGTTTGAGTATAAACCATTAGGAAAAAATACGCGGCTTGGACCAATAACACCCCAGATGGCTGAGGAGCCGTATCCAATAGTAAAGCCTGGGCATGTCCAAGGACTACCTTTTGGTAATCTTTTTGGATCGCAGATGTTCTCAATGCTTGAAACTATCCACCAACATGTTCCAAGAGGAATAAAAGTTGCTACCAGGGTGCCTGCCAATTGTGCAACAAACATAGTTTTAGGTGGAATCTTCATGTAATGAGCCAACTTGAGTTCACTAATTAAACCAAGAGCTTGGAATTCATTCCCAATTATGTAATGTTTGAAAACCAAAAGGCCAATTGGTCTGCCAGGGTAGATGTATCCAAAAAGCATTTCCGAGAAAATATTTAGCGCGATGAACTGTAAAAAAATTCAAAAAAAAGAAAACATCATTATTACATTAGATGTAATTAAGTCTATTGTGCGTGCCTGTGTGTGTTTGTGTGTGTGTATTGGGAACTTAATTATAAGTTACCTGCCCAGTTGTTGCTTGAAGTATAGCCAGAGGGAGAAGGAAAATAAACATTAGAGCACAGGATAACAAAATTCCCCAGTATGGAAGTTGCAGATCGTTCTTATATATTTGACATGTAAAAATTGCAAGACCTGCCATTGACACCAAGATTGCTAAAAACCACCACTGAGGAACAGGATCATACTTGGTCATTAGCCTATTATGGACATCTCCAACTCTATTACTATTATTGAATGCTTGCTTAAATTGCTTCCATGTTTCCCTGTTGGAAACAAGTAGATATAATCAATTGGCTAGCTAGAGAGGACTAATGACAATTAAACAGATAAAAAGAATACCGATCAAAACAAGTACCTTCCATGAAATAGACAAAAATGAGAAAGAATTGCAGTTATACTTGCAAGGGCAAAACCAATATTGAAGAGATAAACCACACTAAGGTAAATCTTGGAGTAGTTGTCATATTTTTCTTGGTTGAACGTCAAGTCTTGCTCATTTATGATTCTCGAGACATTATAAGCTTGACCATTATACTGGTAAAGGGTATTGCTCGAAAGTGGGAATCGCTGTGCATTGTATAAGTTAAACCAGTATGCTAATGGGGCAACAACATAATAGAACAAAATGAATCCAACCATAATGTTGATGATGGTAGACAAAGGTAAGACTAATGGATTGCCTATAAATGATATTGAAGCCCAATCCAGAGTGAAAGAACCAATTCCAAATCCATTACGACCAGAGCCAATAAGCTGCGCAATGACTGAATTCTTCCACACCCAACAAACAAAAGAGAGAGCGGCAATTGAAGGGAAGAAGTAGCCTGGAACGATATAATAGGCAAAGCTTATGATAGTTGATATAATGAAGAACTGAAACTTTGTCACTCCTCCTTTCGGCCTAATAAATTCCTCACCTTCGTGCAATGTCCTGGACCACTCCAAACAGTACAAAGTCTATTAGTTTAACTTTGTTCATGGCATATTTTTCGCCGATGTATACACACAAACACGCATACAAAATGCACGGAATGAATGAATGAGGATATTGTATAGTTAATTACGCACCTGTAGAATGAGACATCGCTTAACACAAGAGGATACCACATGTAAGGAGAATTTACAAGAAGCTTAGAAAATAAACCCGCAAATCCATAACCCATCAACTGTGAGAAAATTTGAAACATTAGTGTTCAAACAAACATGTGGCAAAGACATGCATGGTTGATTGAAAACTAAACCTAGCTGAGTGATCACCTGAACCGTTAAACACACCAAGATAATGGGGAAGAAGCTTGTATTCATCTGATAAAAAACCTTTCTAATAATCAGAATATCCGTAGGAATGCCGTTGATTCCTGAGTTTGCTAAAATAGAGAGCACCACATGCTCTTTGACGTTGAATGGTCCTGGATTCAATGTAAAACTCCATTTGATTCCTGGAACTTTGATCAGAGTAGAGGGAAGCAGAGCTGCCATCAATTTTCCAACAAGGCCGAGCATAATAATTACAAAAGTCGGAGGGAAGAAGAACACAACCTGGCGATAACTGGAGAACTCATTGACGAAAGCCAGAAATGCACATGTAATAGGACCCAGAAGCCATGTTCGAAATGTGATGGTTGGAAGTGTTGAATCATCTGTGATCGGAACTGTCAGCCTCACTTGTTCTACGGGTGAATCGTTGATTTCATCAGAATCCATCTCCCCTCCACGACTAACTGTTTTGGCTCTGGTATTGAGTCTGAACAAAATGATAATAAAATAAAGGAATTAATTTTTCACAGAACCAAACCTAGATAATTGAGGAACAATAATATTCATCTTCATTTCATAAATTGATGACCAAGATTTTCTCTTTTTACATGTATGATGGAGATATTATATTCTATAACGGGTATGTACTCTTGATATACTATCATATCGTACTTTTATTGATACGATAATAAAGATTTGAAACTATTAAATTATATAGATTTGATAAGTTATTAATAAAAATATAATATGATCGTGCAAAATAAATAAAAATCCATAGCGATAATAATATAAGAAAGTCTTATCGCAATCATAATCGGAATATATATATATATATATATATATATAGAGAGAATTTTTAGTAGTGTAATAATAACTAATCATTCTAGTTGTAAGAGAGAAAAGAGAGATGAATGTATAAGTCTGCAAGAAACTAAGATGCATGCATGCAAGATGATCGATTTTGCCTAATTCAAACGGGCAAGTCATAAACTTGAGCCGAGAAATTGCAGTTTTGAGAAAACAAAAATACATACCGAGCGATGAGGATATTGAAGGATTTTTTTTGTTTTTTCCAGTTTAAATTATTTAACTTTAAATGAATATATTTAAAATTTACGATATATAATATCTTTCGATAAAAAAATAAATAATTATGTAAAAATTACGTATTAATAACAGCACGACTAATAATTTTACAATTTTAAATTTGTATTATTAAAGAGAGGGGTAAAAGTGACAATTACCCAATTAAAGCAGATAATTGGTAATATTTAATAGATGTAAACATTAATTTTAAAAAATAATTTAATAATGACATAACTTTGACAACGATCAAACATATATATATTAATTGAAAATTGAGAGAAGATTTATCTTTGAATAAGATAAGATAATTTTAATTCTTCTTTACGATAAATTTATAAAAATAATAAATAAATTAAAATAAATAAAAAAATAATGTTATTTTATTTTTTAATAAATTAATTAAATATATAAATTTATTTATTTAAGTTAAAAAATAGAAATAAAATATCATTTTTAATCAATAAATAATGAACGTGAGAATATAACAAACGAAGTAGTATCGTTACAAAAGAAATGACGTATAGTATTGGTCATTTTTAATAATAGACAACTAATATTTACTATAGATGATAGATACGTATGAAATTTCGACGGTGTATGTATTTCTTTCGTTAGTGCAAGCATTTTATAGATTTTGTTACTAAATATCGGCCAACACAAGCGAAGTTTGTTTGTATTGGTTCCACTTTTGGTAAATGGGAGTATGTTTGTTAGTAAATGTTTTGTTATTCTGAAGGTTGCCCTTTGCATAGGCATTCGCCAAAGCATCAAAACCTAGTTAAGTCATAAACTCAATCTTAGTTTGGAACCCAAAATCCATTATTGAAACAATCTAAAACCTAAGTTTACAGAAGTTCTTGTTATGTTCTCAGTGTCTCCTTTCTTCTCATTCTTTAATTGAAAATCCATTGAAAACCTCTATTCTACTTTGATTGTTACCTCCTCCATTCACCTTTTCCTTTCTTCTTCTTCAACCCAAGTCCTCTTTCGTCAAGAGCTCCTTCTCCTTCTCCTTCTCCTTTTCCTTCTCCTTCTCCTTCTCCAACTTACTTATTATTATTTGAGTTGAGGTGCAACTTCTTCCTTCATAAACAATCAAGTGAGTAGTAGCTTACAGTCTGACACCAAAAAATATATATATATATATATAATAATTCTTGTGAACAAGGAGTGTTATTATCAAATTTTATATTGAAATATGTACAATATCCTAGTTGCTAGTCACTATTGAAAAGCACCAAGCAGCCATTTAATGCATTTGTCGTAAACATTGATGGATGGTTTCCATACTACTCTGGTGCAAGTGATACATAATATTATTAGATTTATTTCAATCTATTCTAACCATTCATGTCAAGAAAAACATTTATTGAGTATAAATGAACCAACTCTCCTCCTCTCCTCCTTTATTGTTAAAGATAAGGTACTTAGAGATTTTATCATATTTGATGTTGTTACCCCATTAGCATACTGGTTTAACTTATACAACGCACAGCGATTCCCATTTTCGAGCACTACCTTTTAACAATATAATGGTCAAACTTATAATGTCTCGAGGATTATAAATGAGCAGGACTTAACATTCAACCAAGAAAAATTAGATAACTACTCCAAGATTTACCTTGGTGTGGTTTATTTCTTCTACATTGGTTTTGTCCTTTGCAAGTGTCGCTGCAATTCTTTCTCATTTCTGTCTATTTCATGGAAGGTACTTATTTTGATTATTATTTTTTTTATGCGTTCAATTTTCATTAGTCATGTCTAGCCAGCCAATTAATTATATTGAGATAAATTGCATACTCCTATTCGTTTCCTATAGGGTAAACATGGAAGCAATTTAAGCAAGCATTGAATAATAGTACTAGAGCTTGAGATGTCCATAATAGGCTAATGAACAAGTATGATCATGTTCCTCAATGGTGGTTTTTGGCAATCTTGGTGTCAATGGCAAGTCTCGCAATTTTTACGTGTCAAATATATAAGAACGACCTGCAATTTCCATACTGGGAAATTTTTGTTATCCTGCACTTTCGTGTTTGTTTTCCTTCTCTCTCTGGGTATACTTCAAGCAACAACTGGCCAGGTAACTTTTAGTTAAGTTCTGAATATATATATATATATATATATGTATGTATGTATATATATACACAATGGAATTAATTACATCCCCAATGTAATAATAACGTTAATTTTTTTGTAAACCTTTTTGCAGTCCATTTCCCTACATATTCTCTTGGAAATGCTTTTTGGATACATCTATCCTGGTAGACCAATTAGCCTTTTGGTCTTCAAATATTACACACTGCGGAGTGAATTCCAAGCTCTTGGTTTTATTACTGAACTCAAGTTTGCTCATTACATGAAGATTCCATCTAAAACTATGTTTGTTGCTCAGTTGGCAGGCACCCTGGTAGCAACTTTTATTTCTCCTGGAACATGTTGGCAAGCATTGAGAACATCTGCGATCCAAAAAGATTACCAAAAGGTAGTCCTTGGACATGCCCAAGCTTTACTGTTGTGTATGAGTCCACAGTTGGTCCAAATCGCAGTATTTTTTCCTAACGGTTTATACTCAAACCTCTATTGGTTTCTTTGCAACTGTGTTTGTCTGGGTTTTGTTAAAGTCTTTCCCTCAAAAGAAATGGCTCAAATCTATCAACGTTCCTAATATACTATCCGAAATGGCGTCTTGGCCTGTGGCTTCTGCTGCAAGTTACTGGAATTGGTCTGCAGTTGGGATTTTGCACTACGTTTGTTTTGTGTACTGGAGGTATAAAAACTGGTGGCCAACCTATAATTATGTGTTGGCAAATGCACTTGACGCTGGAGTTGCTATGTCGGGTGCATTAACAATGTTAACTCTAGGAGTTGGTGGTGTTTATGGACTGTCCATTGGCTACTTGTTCTACCGCCAAAGGTGTCTCAGTTGATGGATGTCCCATTCTTTAGATGCAACCTCGTAACCATGCTAGGTGAATCTGATAGTATGCTTCCATTCGTAGAGGGTTGATTTTTCAGATCTGTTTTGTTAAATGATCTACAAAAATTCATATTAAGAGAAAGGTGGAACTAGGATTATATTGTTCGGTAAGGGAACCAAATAGATTTTCTGCAGCTACAAAAGTATTTTTATCATCCTGTCTTTCTCAATTTGTGCATGCATCAATAGCAGAGAAGTAGCTTAATGAAGAATTTGACGAAGTTCAATAATCAATATGGCACGCAATCCACATTGCAGGCTAGGAGAATAAAACCATTGCCAAGAATTTTAACAAGCACCTCATGCTCATTCACCAAACCACCTAGTACCTTCATTTCCAATATTTTTAACATGTTTTGGCTCCTCTACAAATTCATCCAGCTTCTCAACCATAGCGGATTCTACAATCCCACTTTTACCTCTTCATCAACAGAAGAAAAATTTTGAGTAGGTAGAACGGATTCTCAATTGAAGATGATGGACAATTCTTCCACGTGGTAGGACAGGAAACATTGTTGCTCACGACTGTAGAAGCTAATGCAGATGGAGGAGAAAAACAACAGCTCACTCGCGACAATGTCTTCATTTCCTCGATCTTGTGGTCCGACGGTGTGGAACAACCTTCTGCTCTAATTGAAGCTTTGTCCAGCTTTAGGAACTTATGAACAGAAAGGTTCGATCAAGTTGCTCTCTGTTTTATTGTGAAGCTTCTCCTAGTGCGCTTACATAGGAGAGTAGCGTGTTACCGCATAGAAGCTCCAGAATCTGATCCAATTGCTGGCATGTTTGCCTTTCCGATTCGCGTATTTTCAATATGAACTTGGAGAGTCTCAGATTGAGATCTTTTACAGAGTCGTTGATCTACTATTAGGGATGCACACATTTCTGAGTCCCAATTAAAAGATTGGACTGGACCGGATTGTTCGGTTCGAACAAAATGTGTCTACCATCAGGCAATTACTCATGGAAGGAGCAAGAAAGATTTTTCTACCATGAGAAAATGAGTCTTAAGCAACTATGCAAATATACTCAATTCTGTTTCAGGGAATTGCATGAATGTATATGTTTTATCGTCATGGTTTGGTGGGTACATTTGCAACTATAAACAAGCATGTGGGTGCCTCCCAGAATAGGCCTGTGTTCAACAATGCTCTTTTATTCACACATACTCAAAACTAAACTGATGTAAGATTATCTTTCTCAAAGCAACATATGCGTATATGCAGCAACTTTTATTGGTTGAAACAAAATTAATTTTTTCATGAAGCAAGTAGAAAAATGTTGAAGGTAATTTGTTAGAACATCTTCAGCTAAGGGTCCACTTTACAAAATGTAGAACCAGAAAATGGCGAACACAGTAATACCACTCAAGATACAGAGTCTGTCTAATCTGCTTTCATTTCTCATCTTCTCCTCCTTGAGTTCACTCTGTACTTTTGAGTACAAATGGCAAGACTCAACAACTTCACTGTAATTTTTGCTCCGCCGACAGCTCAGCGCTTCCTTGAGGATAAGTAAACTGTTTCTTCCATTTACATGAGCACCTTCCATATCTTCTAATTGCATGCTCAGTTCGGTTAATTTCAGTGTCGTCTGAACACCTTCTCCCTCCGTATGGATGACTCTGAACTTCATGATAAGGATGCATTCTACCACTTGACATGGGAGAATATCTTTTGCAGGAAGAATTGACCCAAAACGTATCACAAAATCTTTATCCGTCGGCCAATGCCTCTGTCCACCAAGAGGGCTCCAGCTTGCAAGATTAGCGGCTTGCTTTATCTTTTTGTTCACAACAATCCAGCTGAGACGGAGTCCATCACGAAGCTCTCTCCATAGTTTCCCATCTTTCCTTTCTTTCTCCATAGATGTTATCGGTGGAAGACCATCAGAAACAGAAAGGGTAACTTCCCCTTCACTGTCATCATCCCTAGCTGCATAAGTAAGAAGATCAATCCGAAATGGGCAGTTGTAAAACCAACCATCAGATCCATTTGCATTAGGAAGACCCCAGAGGACTTTTGAACAGATTGTTTTATCTTTATACCTGATGTCCACGATAGACACAAAATCTGAGGGTGAAATACTCTCTGATTCATCCATTTCACCATAGTACTCAGCTTCGGTCCAATCATTAGGATATTCAACAAAATCATTACAACGGTACTCCGAAACTTCCTTGTTAACAATAAGAGGAAAACAATCTCCATAGAACTTTCTGAATCCACCAATCATGGATATCAAACTTTTGACATCCTCCCTGTTAGTCGAAGGCCACATGGAAGAACAAACATTTTCCCACAATCTCTCTTCTTTCGATATTGAACAAAATGCTGCACAAGCACATGCAGCACAAGCCAAAGTTGGACCATCAAGACGCCTCAGTATATCATAGAAGATATCACTGCTCAATGATGCCATACTCTCAACTGGTGCGACGGACATGTTTATCGACCCCTGATCAGAGAAGCATATAAGATTCGGAATACAACATAATTGCAAATAGGACGTCCCTTTCAGAAAAGGACATTTCAAGAATATATATGTAAAGCAAGCTCGAGGAAAAATGTATATTATAGGTGCACTTTAGTTGTCTTCCATTTTTCACTTTTAAATGTTCCACAAAGTTGAAACATTAAGGATGTCCAAGATCCAAAAGGCAGGCAGAGAAATTTTGCACACTCTGATCAGAAAATGTTTAGGAAATGCACGGAAACTGAATCTATTCAAAAAAAGAGGTTACCAGAAATTTTTAGCTTAAATTAGTAAATCCTAACATATGGAGAAAGCAGACATACAAATGGATCCACAAGTTATAAAAGAGCCAACCAACAAGGAAAGCAGAAAACAGAAAAAGTTGAGAAGAATAGAGGAAAAAGAGAGAAAATTAAGAGAGAAATTAATACTTGTTTGATATCTGATTGAATAAAAAGAAATTACAAGATATCAGCTGATATTAAGCTACTTTTATATGAAATAGCTGATATTAAGCAACTTGTTCTTAAGGCTAAGTAACTAAAAGACTAAATTTTACTAATCAAAACAACTTTCTTAACACAAAATATACATAATAATTTTCTTATTTCTGAAATATCCTTACTATCTAGGTCAAAATATTGCCCTTCCCACAAAAATCATCCTTATCCTCAAGGATGTAAGTTAGCCACAAATGAAAGAGCAACCAAGAGATGCTAAGCAATTAACTACTAAAGATAAAAGGAGCAATAAAGAGATGGTGAACAATCAAATCACCATTTTGAACTGGGCATTCATCAGACTCCACTTGACAAGTTTCAGCAACAACGATTTATAAAGGTGATATTACATACCAGAGCATAGTTCAGTAAAGTTCAGTGGTTGTTGCACCCCAAACTTGTTTGAATTTTTAAAGAACAATCACCTTCCATAAATAGAGTATAAATTTTATTTTCATTTTCAAACCAGCTCATTGTTGACAGCTTCATGATGTCCTGCAGTGGTGCCATCCTTTGGTATGCTTGCTGCTGATACTTGGCTCAGATGACATTCTCAGGCAAAACGTTTGGTAAGGAATTTTAACAAACATCTAATGCTCATTTATCAAGCCACCTTTACCAGCCAATTTAACATGCTCTGACACCTCTTCTATTTGAACCACCACAGATATTACAAACAATCTTCACAAAAACCTTTCAAAATCAGATTTGAAGTTTTTCCTCACATGTTAAATTCTAGGTCATCCTCTATCAATCTCCGAAACCCTTCAAGAGCTAGATAGTCTACATGTTCCAAAAGGTAAGTAACACAAGATTGAACAGTTTTTTCTTGCATTTAAGCAGCTTGATTTGAAGTTGTTGACCTCATAACAACATCATCAATAAGTGGACTTGGAGCATTAAAAGGAGTAAGTTGCTAAAATAGGAGGATGAACTGCCAAAAGCATGGATCCTTGAAATTGGACTTCTCACAAAGACATGGTGTGCACAATTCTCCAATTTACTTAAAACAATACTTTCATTTTGCATATGGTCGACTATAATTGCCCCTTCTACTTTAGGATGCCCATCCTTCATAGAAGTTCACAAAGCCGAAGAAAATGTCCCTTTCTTACATCAACACCACCTCAATCATTTTTTGGATTTTCATGATCTCTATGATCACCCACATTTCTACTTTTCAGCATTGATGATATACCTTCACCAAATCCACAATGAAATAGAGGATTATCCATCAGCTCCTCAAATTCTTTTATCAGCCCATTGTTAGCTATATCGCACAGAAACTTGATGTGCAATCTAGTTTCATGCCAACTAAGGGTAATTAATATTCATTAAAGAATTTCAGAATGATCGATTAGAAGCTGGTTGAGTTTGAAATCCAAACAAAGAAAGAAGGACAACAAGAGAATCAGAGCATAGAAAGAATAGTTGAGAACTGACTGCTTTGGTACCATTTGTCAGATTCCCGCTGGACCTAAGAAGAGAACAAGAATAGCAAGGAATAGAGAAAGAAAGCAAAGAATAGAAGAAGAAGCCGAGAAGAATAATGGAATAAGGTAATAAATCTGTCAAGAGAGAAATTGCTATTTCTTTGATGTTTGATTGAATGGCCAGAAAATACAAGACATCAGCTTATACCTGACATTAAGCTACTTAAAACAACTTAAGGCTAACAAACTAAAGATTAAATTTCACTCACCAAAACAACTTTCTTAACCCATAACAAACCTAAAATAGACATATATGATTGATTACTTCCAATATCTATTACTATCTAGGTCATGACAAACTTGAAAGATTCATAACCAATTTAAAATACAGAAATGGCAACCCCGTCAGGTTGCAAATATCAGACAACATCAACTTCCCAGAGAACATGTGGTTCTAATGAATGCAATGACATTCTAACCCAGAAATTTTTCAAAAAGAAAAAGAAACAACTCTTTTTGGATACTGAAAATTCTGAAAATCTTCCATTATGGATTAAACCAAGCACATGAAATTTCATTGTATATGCAGCAACAGACTCCAACAATTCTATACAAGTAGATAGCAATATATAATACTAGTATAACGAGTGTAAAAATACTTGCGATTAACATTGAAGCAAGTTCCTTACCGAAAGCAACAAACCTACTGCAGATGAACTCGGCGCTGATTAAGACAACGTTAATGTCCCCAATCTCCTAAAACCTAAATTGTATATTGCATGCCAAGTGATCTGAACTAGCAAGTGAATCAGGAACTCATTCATAGATTGGAAGTTCTGGCACCACAAACCAGCTCTGAAATGGTCTTAAACCAGCTACAGATCCTCTATTTTGCGATCACGACAGGTAAAATTTCATCTCACTCAGCTAATTATGAACTAACCAAATACAGCATGTAAAATTGCAATGACAAGACAGAAATTATTTGCTAAAAAGGACCCAGAATCTCGTCTCACACACTTGTAGAAGCTCTGGTTCTTTTGAATTTTGATCTTCAAAAAACGACCTTCAAAAGTTCATAATACTCTTAAAATACAGTTCTTTCTAGTAGACTAGAACAGTCAAAGACAATGTCGTCATCACAACAAAACTAGGTCTAACCCAAGTGCAAATGTCAACCAATCACCATGAAAATCAGACGAAACAAACAAGAAACGGAAAATATATATATATATATATTATTTTCAAAGAAAATAAAAGGGCGTGGCTAGGAAGAGCAGAAAGAAAAAAGAACTTACACTCCTCTTGCAGATTAGTACCCTTCATGACAGGTGAAACAGAGAAACCAGAGGACGAAACATGGAGAGGACAGAGTCTCTTTCCGTGAAAAATTTAAAGAGAAGCCAGATCAGAAGACAGGGATCCAGTATAAAATCCGATATTGTTTGGTGCAATGAGATAATTTTTTGAACAGATGAATTGGGTCAGCTCTCAGTTTCACTGACTGATTTTACCAGGTCAGCCAGGAGCAGTGAGCCGGCTTTTTATTTCGGTTCCTCAACCCGGTTCGGTGGTTGCCGGTTCGGTGACGTTGGGTATCCACAAAATTATTGACACGTAAGCAGTGCCGCGAGATGGACCCGTAAATCAGCGTCGTTTTGTGGATTAAAAATCTCTCGAGAGAGAGAGAGAGAGAGATAAGAATTAGCTTAATTATTATTTAATTGACAATAAATTTGAGAAATATATATTATTGGGAGAATAATAAAATTAGGTAAGCACTAATGGTTAAGTATTAATTAGTAATTTGGTGTAGTCTTAAAAATATTGGATAAATCCAGATTCAACCAACCAAGTCTTGTAAAATAATTTTTTTAATTTTTGGCATTATTTGACCTTTTTAAAAAGCTACCAAGATCTACTTTTGTTATATTCGTAAGTTATGGGGAAAAATTAAATTTTTTTTTTATTTTATAATTTTGACCAAACATATATACTTATTGTAAATTATCAAATATTTATTATTTATATCGAATTGTGATTAATTAAATAAAAATAAATTGGGTATATCTTCAATAAAATTTTTAAAAGAAAAAAAAAAGAAGAGTCAGGGGGGGGGGGCTATGTACGGAATTTAAATTAAATAATAAAAGAATTAACATGTTGGTGGAGTGTTGGCTGGTTAGGGGAAATGGTTGGTCAGTTGGTGCTTTCTCAATAAAACATAATTTCAACCGCAATGGAATATAGAATAGAATATAATTCGTGTTTCTTTACCATGTTAAGTAAAAATTATTCATTAACTTATTTATCAGTTGACATATTTCAATAATATTTAATATTATACGTCCAGTACTACGAGCGGTTACAAGTTGCACCTGTCCGCTCTCCACTATAAATGAGGTTTAAAACGTGTCAGCTAATTTTTCACATAACATAATTATATTACTTGGTTTGATTTTAGATTAAACTTCCATTTTTTAAATAGAATTTCATTTTTTTTTTAATTTATGAAAGCTCTTACCGATTCGCATTCCAGAGAAAAGAAAAAAAAAAAAAATGGAGCCCAAGATTCTCAAGTGAATTACAATTAAATTAAATAACAAAACAGAACAGGAAACCTAAAGCTAGTACTTACCGGGCATCAGATTAGAAATCGGCCGGCGGGGTTGTGAAAGGTGGTTTGTCAATATCGGTTGGAGTCGGAGTCGGAGTCGGAGTCGTCGGGATCGCGAGCAGGATCAGACTTGTCCATGGCGTCGCGAGTCTTGCCGAGGAAAGGCTTCAAGGCGATTTCTATAGCCAGCCAACACAAGGCCATCGCTCCGGACACCAACACCGCTTCCTTGATCCTTGATGATTTATCCATTTCCCTCGTTTGCCTTCCTTCTTTAACTGCAAGGTACTATTTATGAACTACTTGGGAATTAAAACCAGGAAATTGATGAGATTAAGGAATAAACAGTGGCCGTCAGATATGACGTGTGCGGCCAGGAGTCGAAGGGTCAACATTTCTTATAAATAAATTTAAACCAGGTTGAGCAATCCGAAGAAACGAAAACTATCACTGAAAAGAGCATAGAAAATAATACACATAAATTTAAGTAAATTACCATATGACTAAAAACAATCTCCACCATCGGCAACGGTGAAAACTGCAAGTCTACGATGATAGTCTAGGCCAGCTCTGGCTTTTCCGGGTAAGCATTATCAACCCCAGAAAGCCCTTGCATGCTCTTACAACGAATTAGACAAGACAAAAATATGTCTGATATGGGGCAACACCATCATTAATACAGTCTCAGTTTACAAGTAAATATATCAACTTGCCACTCAAGACACTCATTCTCTATCCCATTAACAAAGTATCTTCAAATTCATGATTCTGTCTCTCTCATCAAATACATAAAAAGGTGAACATCAGTACTATTTCTCTTACTAACAATAATCAAACTCTCCCTACAGCAAAGATGTTTACATAACCAGCTGTTACAAAAATTTGAAACCGATGCAACATGGCTAACGACCTCGACCACGGCCACGCCCACGTCCACGACCCCTGCCACGCCCCAATGGCCTCCCTGCTATCACAAAAGCACATAAAGACCATTGTCAACTGTGTACTTATATATACAAAGTAAACAGAGTATCCGCATCACAGTAAACTGAGTTTTGAGGACAGAGTCAATTGCAATACCAGCAGTTGGCTTCTTGGGTTTGACCCTTGGTGTCTCTTCCACCAGCAAAGTCTCAAGGTTCAAGCTATCAGGGAGGATGTAATACCTAATATTGTTACCCCTCACACTAAGGTGATCCAGAGTCACTGGATTCTTCCCCTTTAGCGTTAGCTTCACAGTTTTCAGATGTGTGTTCATACTGATATCCACACCTATAAAATAGAAAAGATACAGTCAAAGAAAATAAACATAATAGAATTGTAAAAACAGAAAAAGAAATACCCATTCCTATCAGTCCCATTTACTAGCATAGTGCCATTTACTTCAGAAACTATCTAAGCTTTATGCTAAAAAAAACCCTGTCATGACACTCTATGGCCTTCGTTACATCCTGATTACTATGTTCATCATAACAAGTTAAAATATTAAAATGGTAATATTATGTGACTCATTAATATAGAAGGTCAAGCTCAACGTTTCACCCGACAATAAAGTTCTTTCAAAGATTACATCCTCAAAATGGCATCAAAATGCAGAATGGATTTACCCTAGATTTGCCAAGTAGATTAGGAATTTATACTTCGGCCCAAATACATTTTTGCTCCCTGACCTTTCATTAATTCCCTAATCTGGTCAAGGCTGCAATAAGGACTTAAACTTTCAGTAATATCCCAAATTAATCCTCATGTCAGTTTATTGGAATTAATTATCGTAACTATGCCATATCATCAAACTTTTGATGACATGGCATCCCAATTATGTTTCCATCAATCAAGTATTACGTTTCCATTAATACTTGGATAAAGTATCATTTTATAAATTTCATGATTAACTTGGATTTTCATTAAGTTCTCAGCAGACAACGTGATACCTTAGCAATATGTACCTGTTATACAAAACATTTTTTTGCTACACTACGTTATCAAATTTTTTATGATGTGACCTACATATGCCAACTCTGATTAATTTTGACATAATAAAATGACTAAACTTATACAAGGTTAAATCATGAATTGCATTCATTGAAACCTTAAGGGCCAAATAGGAAATAGATGAAAGGTCAAAGAAAAAATGAATATAAGCCATATGTCTTTTAGTTCTAGAACTGTTGAGAATGTTTGGTTTGCCCTTTTATTATAAGCCTGTTTGACCTAAAAAACATCACGTTGGTGTTTGCTTTGTCCATTTTGGCTTACGAACCAAAAAGCTTATATGCTGAAAAAAAACTATAAATTGTAATATTAGGAGTCTATTATAATATTCTAGTCATATTAGTATTTATGTTTTCGAGAATTCTTAATTTAATCCTATTTGGGAAAGTTAACCTCACCTTTGAGAGAAGTTTAGTAATAAGATGTTCTTGAGAATTTTCTCAAACTTACTACTTTTGTGATGCAAACTAACCTTAAATATGAGGCTTAAGAATCTTTAGGTGTGAGATCTAAGTTTTACCCTAATCTCGAAGTAGGCAAATTGAACCTAATTTATCCTACATCACATCAACTACCAAGAAAATGCAAATGTTGAGCATCTCAACAGGACATATCAAACAACACCAAACAACAAAAACACACCAACGGAGAGGACAGAGCATTTCAAAATCCTATTTTCTTCTAGTGACAAGTTGGCAACTTACTAATAGTTCAAACCTAAACACAACTCCTAACATATCGACTTAATTCTCCAAAATTCAATCTCTAAACCCACTTAGATCAAGAAAATGAAGAAAAGTGAGGGTCTATTTCAATAGAAATAGCCAGAAGGGAAAGCATAAGGAAAAATATCAATGATGTCCGACACCTTTTTAGAAATTCTCAAAGCTAATATTATTCAAAGAATTTAGCTAGAAATAAGCATGCTGTCTACCAAGAATCTGCAAGAGCCTTGCAAAAGCGGAAACAGTTGAGAGTTTGGAGACTACATCTCATTAACACCCAATTCTGCCACTGGTAAATAACAAGGCAACCACATTTTTAAGCAAGTGGAAAAGAGTATTAGATGCTCCTGTAGCAAAAGCGGCAGGTGGTGGTGGAAAGTGCTCAAAACTAACAACTACAGAGTTAAAAAAGAAAACCAACTATTTACTAGAGTTGCAAGACCACTTAAGCACTAATCAGTGGATCTACTTGTTAATGAAAAGAGATGATTCTCAAAAAAATTTCAATGCAGAACTTAATTTGTCTGCACAAATTAAATCGAAACAAAATCACTAATATAACTGAAAAAATGCTGTCATCACATACAACATAAACCTTTTATATTCAATACATTATTCACATATGTAAACATAAAGCTACAAGTGGCACAGTTATTCATCATTCTCTTGTCCACAACTCCACTTAGATGCTGCCTAGATGTGTTTAATAATTGCTTCTCACTTAATCTCTTTCTTCCTGGATCTTAAAGTGGTTTTCCTTTTTTTATCTCCGCATTCTTATCAACAGATCTCCATCATTTCCTCCTAAAAAATTCTTTAACATTACAGATATATTGCTTTTGTGTAAGTCAAATTCACAACCACTGTCTTCACCATACTTGGTGGAGGTTCAGGCCTCAAGATAGCCAAGTGTCTGTTCGATACCCTACAGATGATAACATAATTCCTCAAAGGTTATAAACTTTTTCAGTCACTAAGCCACAAATCTAAACAAATGCTCTATGAGTTTGTTTCCTTTTCATACTTCAGGTTATGAAAGCTTAAATCTTAAAGAGGTTCTCCACATTGTAAACTCCGCATTATATTTAACCAGTTTGAAATTTATAAATCTTGTTGCATTAGAGAATCGCACGACCAAGCACTGTTGAGAGAACACTGGACCACATATTTTTTCGCAATCATAATCAAGTAGAGAAAAATGTTGATTTCTGAGAGCTAGAAAAACAAAGGTAAATGCATCATTCAATGTCTGCAGTTCTTTTGTTTTCTTTCCCTCCATTCAGCGCTTTGCTCTGTTTTTGAATCCGTGTAAACCAACACATACACAATGAAACTGAACTACGTTTGCGCTTGTAGTTCTTCCACTACAATGACCGTGTTCTTTCTTTAAAAACATATATAATCACCAAGACACTTTTTCGCTAATTTACTATTCTGTATGCAGGAGAGATTGCAATAAGCATTCTAGCCTTGTTTTGACCAAATGCATGTTCAGTTTGTCCACTATGTGCCTAGATATATCTGAAACTAAATGATGAACACTTCAACAACCTCATGCCAGTATAAACAACAGCACTGCCAAGCAGATGCCTGAGTAATGTCTAACAGGTGAAATAACAGAGCTAGTGTTTTGTCAAACCCTAGATATAAACCCTGATGCAAACATGACAGAAAATACATGGGCGTAGAACGGGACGAGAAAGAAAAAAGAGATGGAGAGGAACCTGTGATGGTCCCGTGAACAACCGTCCCATTTTTTAGCTCAATCGAGACCGTCTCGTTGTTCAATTTCATCAAGAACCTGCAAACATGTTATTTTTTTGAAAATCAAGTTTAAAGAAGCAAATAGGATGCGTTGCTTTTCTTCAAGAAAATGTCACAATAGCATTGATCACAGAAACACCATAAGATAGCAATAAAACTGACCTGACCAGCTTCATTTTGGGAAGAAGTTACAGAGAAAGCTAGGGCTTGGGAGGAAATGCGAAGAGCGGGAGAAAATCAGCCAGTGTTAAAAATCGAGGCACTGCTGTAGCATCGTGCGGCCTCATCTAGGGCTGAGATTGCTCTTTTAAACGTTAATTGAAACGATATCGTATTAGCTCCCTTCTCTTTCTACCTTATTCGGCCAACAAAAACATAAACTTATATTTGCACTGTACTTAAATATAATAGAAAATTACTCTTGGGATAAAAATTTCTACTTATTTATCTGGCCATTTTTAATTTTAAATGTTTATATAAAATACATAACCAAAACTAAAAATATTAGTTAAAATAAAATATAATTTAAAATAATTGTAAACAAACTCTACTTAATAATAAATATACAATAACACTGTAGGTATATGATATTAAATAATTATTAATTAAATTAAATATAAATAAAAATTTATTAATCATACATATATAACTATATCTCTTTATACAAGTATGAAATTCTTACTTTTAAATTATTTTAATTTCATCAATCACTTTTAACTAGATGATTGGTACCTCCATCTCTCCATAAGAGGCACTGAGTTCAAGTTAATTTGTGTATTTATGTATATATTTTTTAGCAGATTATGTTATAACTAGTGTAGATATTATTGCATAATTAATAAAATATATAAATTTTTATAATAAAAAAAATTAAATTTGAAAGTATAAAAAATAAAATAAATTCTTAAAAAGTAGCAAAATTGAACTAAATTTCTTAACTATTTGAGTTATGAAAAATATTAAATACATTAATCTCAAATGTGGTGAAGCTTAAATAGATTCGTGTTTCCTTCCTTTATAGTCTCAGTACCATTTTATTTTTGTTTTAATCTAATTATCTGTATAATTTTTTTTTATATTTTAATTATTTACTTTCAAATTTTTACTTTATGAGACCCTGATCTTAACTGTCACTCGAGAACTTTTAATTCATTATCATGTTGATGATAATGTAAAAAAATATGATAAGTAAATGATGATGTGACAATCACGTTATGTTAAAAAAATTCAAAATCCCATATAGATTCGTGTTTCCTTCCTTTATTTTTGTTATCTTCTTCTTTTGAATTCTCATACTATTTGATTTTTTTCTATTTAAACTCAGACAAATAAGATTATAGACAAGAGAAGTAGTTGATTGTGACTAAGGGAGGAGATAAGGGAGATTTTATAGTTTATATTGACCTTTTCTTTAAGCAGGTAGACGACTTTGAATTAATTCATACTAAATAATATTACTGATTAAGTATTTCACACACAAAATATTTGATAGCAAATTACACAGATCACAGAAATACAGTAACTAAAAACATATAAGAATTTAGTAGGAAAGGAATTTGTTGATGATGAAGATCCTCTAAGCGTTGGATGTAAAGTTGAAGTTGGCGCAGGTAGTTTGCCGGCCAAGCAACGTAGAGCTGAAGCCAAGCCTTGAGGTGGCCAAATCAAACTGGAGCAGATTGTTTTCCAACTGGTGGCCACCAATGACGATGGACGTTATGGTTTCTAATCCGCCATTAACAAAGGCCAGACACATCACATCCCTGCTAACTTCGATCATTGAGTTCGAACCAAACATGTTCCAAACCACCTTCTCGTTCTGCAAAACTAGACTAATCGTCGGCACTGCTGCTCCGAGCCGAGTACCCACTATGTTTTCAGAGCTGAAACACGCATCAAACGGCGCCACAGGAGCCACCCTTTTGATGTTCATGGCGGCGGCTTCACTAACAAAGGCCGTGGTGACAGCTTCGAAGATTGAGCTCTGTAAAACCGTGAAGGGATTCACAGTGCTGATTTTTGTTCCTCCAATTCCTTGGCTATCAATGGACAACAAAGTTGTGTTTAACGGGACAACCTTTTCATTCACCTTGATGGATTTCACGCCGATGAAGTACTCCGACGAGCGGCTGAGAAAGTAGAAGCGGTGCTTACCGGATTGATGAAAAGGGGCGTGAAGGTGAGTGATGGGGACAAATCTTCAGTGCCGGGAAGAAACACGTATGGCCCGTTCCCGAAGAAGACGACGCCGTTTCCCGATGAAAGGCAGAGTGCAAACTTTCTGTGGAAACTAAAGACGGCAGAAAATTGCGCCGGGAGAGAAACTCTAGTCCTGCCAAGACCAGCCAAGGCCATAGCTCCACTAGCAAGACCCTGTAGCAAGAAAGTTGGCGCACAAGTCAAAATGAACCCAGGCGCGACAACTACCCGACCCGGATTCGACCCATCGGTTGATTTAATTGCTACCACATCTTGACCGATATCGCCGAATGTGGCTGTTCGGGTGACAGTGTTATCTGGGAAAACACCGCACGTATTGGAACCGGAGCAGGCCGTGGCTGCAGCTAAGGAGCATTGGGCTGAGCCACAACGAGCAGGACGGAAGGTCGAAGACGCAAAATTTCTCTCACAATCTACCCATAAGTTTTGGCCGCCGAGATCGACGACGACCTTGAGAGATACCAGAGGGGTCCTTTGGTTTATAGTAGCGGTGTATTGGAGAGTCGAAGTGTCTCTGGAGACAGGTAGAAGTAGAGCCTTGGGCCTAAAAGATTGTTGAGCCAATGGTTTTAAGGAGCAAGGCATAAAACTAGAAGAGAAGAAAAGATGACAAGTTGAAGAGACGTAACCATTTTCTAAGATGTATGTACAAAAAAGAAAATCTCATATATATATATATATATATATATATATATGTGCAAATAGAAGCTTGCAGATACTGTGAAATGAGAGAAATGGGTATATGATATTTATAGTTCGTGCACGGTTGTCCTACCGCATTATAAAAGAGAAGGTCCAGCTCGCAGAAGCCGACAAGTCTTGTTGTCAAAGAAGGCTGCAATTCAAGCAAGGCAACTAATCAACTGCCTCCACGTGGAGATCCAGGTGGATGTATGTTTTTGTTCCATTTTGATAGTTTCACTTAAATTATTAATTGTGATTAATTAGGATAAGGCTATTTTATTCTATTTACAATATATATAACTATTTTTTTTATGAATATATGTACGTAACTTCCTCTTATATATACATATATATATATGCATACGCACGCACGCAGGCACACAAAACTACTAATCCTGCCTCATAGATTGCATTATTATACATGAACAATATATATATGTGTGTGTGTATATATGTATATATGTTTTAAAAGATATTATAGTGTTTAAGCAGATTAAATTCATAATTTGTGGACAGACCCCAGATCCATATATTAATAACATATGATACATTAATAATGAGTTTATATGTTTATTAATAAAATTTATATTTATTTGTATCTTATTTTCAATAAAAATAAAATTGTCTATTCATTTAAACACAATTAATGTGAATAATAAATACAGTCTTAAAAATTTAAATAATATAAAATTTATAATTATAACAGAAATTTACTTGATTTCATTTGTTTTATTTCACAATAAAATTGTTAAAACAATATAATTAAATTGAAATAGAAATAGAAATAGTAATTTCTTAAATATTATTTTTTTAGTTTTATTTAATACTTTAATATATTATTCTAACTATTGCTAAAATTTTTTCATTATTCAATATTTTCAAATTTAATAACTTCTATATTTTTAATTTTAAATTAATTTTGTACATGTGCTCAATCATGTTCCTATATTTTATCAAGGGTTCTTGAGTTCGATAAAATCAGTTGTTTATAAATTATTGTTTAGTTTAATAGAAAATTCGTTGGCTGATAAATTCATCAGTAGCTACATTTTAAAAAATTATAGTTTGAAATTACATTGTGAAATTCTAATACTTAACAATTGACCGTATAATTATTTTAATTATTTTTATCTTATTATTTTTTAGAAGAAAAATGTAAAAGAATAGACCTCTTAAACACCACAATCATAATTACATGCAATATTAACTTACAATTTTTATTTTGACGCTGCAATTTTAAATGTGTGCTTTATAGTCACTTATCAATCTTAACTACCGTTAGATGGTCCTTGATGGCTAGGCATGTGGGTAATGACATATAAAATACATGACACATGCATGATGACGTAGTGCATGGTCTGTTAGTTACGTCATGTTTTAGAACTTCCATCAGGGTCTCCCCAATTTTTTCCTTTTATTTTGCCATTTTCTTCCTTTGTACTTGTAATATTTAATTTGTTCCATTTTAGTCCTTATTCTGTCAAATAAATTTTAGTCCAAAATAATTATTTTTTTTAAGATCATACATTATCAATGAATAAAATAAAAGTAACAAAACAATGCTTCTTCTTTATTCTCCCATCTTTGAAAGCTAAGGGACAAATTCTTTTGGGTCATACAACAGTGATGGATACAACTTTGAGGATCTTATTCCCAACTCTTCGTTGAGTTGCGAGCGAAAAAAAGGTAGTTCAAGGATTGAAGATGAGTGCATTACGTTTTTACTTGTGCTATAGGAGCATGGTAAATATGGTTGGTGCAGAAGTATTTCATTTGGCAAGCCAATATGTCTAGAAGAAAAAAAGGTTCAAGGCTATTTGACATTATAGTTTACAAACTAGATGATAAATAACATATTCCTCCAGGATAAGATAACTCACAATTATGCTATCTAGTAATAAATCATGTTTATTTCTCATCGTGCTTTCTAACCTTTTTCTTATTTTGGTCGAGATATAGTATAAAGCCAACAAAGAAAGAAGTACATGTGAGGCCAACTGTGTATTTAAAGAGTCTAATCAATGTTGACAAACTGATTGACATGCCATAACCCAGTTTAGGAGAATCAATTGATCATGTTGGGGCATCTTCTTTTTTCGTTAAAGCTTCTTAAAAGTCCTTCCTCTAAGCAATCTACATTTCATGCTAATCCAAACTCGAGTAGTTCAAACATGAATTCAAGTAACAGCCCCTACACACCCATACATCATGATTGTCCAGATTCAATATTTTGGTTCTTTTAGAAAAGATAGAAGCATATTGAGACATACACTCTTAAACAAAAGATGTTTTCTTGAAATTTAAACTGAATAATCCAAAATAAACACCAACAACAGTGCATGACTTAGAAAGAACAATTATTTTTTATTTAAATTTATTTGATAGAATAAGGGTTTAGACAAAAGAAATTGAATAGTATAGAGTTTCAGAGAAAGAAAATGCAAAAATAAATGAAGGAATCAGATGACTCAATTGAAATTTTGAGTTTTTAAATCTGATATGGCTGGAAAAAAAAGAACCTATATAAAATTTTAAGTTTTTCTAATATAATGTTACTACCACATCATACATCGTGTCATTCTTTATGTCCACTATTTTTGACATATTATCCATCATTTGTCAAGCTATTAATAATTCTCAAACAGTAGTTAAAGTTGAAAGGTGATAGAGTAAAAATTTAGGGATACATAGTTAAAATAGGCAAAAAAATACAGGGACTTATATGAAAAAAGCAAAATAGTATAAGAGCATAATTTGGAGATATGTTTGAGTATATGTTTGGTATTTTATGTATATGTTTTATGAAAAAATAATGATTTGATTCTTATACTATTAATTTTTGTTCAAATTAGACTACCTTAATTTTTGGTCAATTTAGTTTATGTATTTTTTAAAAAAATTTAATTTTGTTCATTAACTTTAATTCATTAGTAAGTTGTCAAGACTAGTGTCACATGTCAAATCTAACAGTACATGATATTTTTTGATTTGTTGCAATTGAATTTGAGGTAAAAATTAATTTGAACAAAAATTAATAGTACACTTAACAAATTATTATTATTTTTCATATATTTTAATCTCTTTTTGAGTATATATTTTTTATATTTTGGGTGCAAATTACATTTTAATCTTATATATTTTTTATTTTAAGTGTATAATTTTTATGTAGTATATATTTTAATCTCAATTAGTATAATAATCAAGCAGATGCAATCGTAACAGAAGTAAAAAACATTAATTGTCGTTGAGAGATTAGTTTAAATATTTTCTAAAAATATAGTAAGTAATATAAGATAGGAATCAAATTGAATAAAATAAAATAGTAAAGGGATAAAAAAAATATATTTAACCTTATTATCAATTATCTAATAAATATTTTTTTTTTATTTTTTAAAAACATGTTAATTATTACTATTTATTTTTATTTTTTAATTAAATCATTAAACATATATAATTTATGCTGATTTTTCATCCAATTTTTCGTGGTAATTTGTTTTTGAAATTTAATGAGATATATTTTTATATTTGAACAAGGAAAAAAACTTAGCAAACTGTTCATTTTAAGAAGTTAA
This sequence comes from Carica papaya, assembly GCF_054855325.1. Lineage (NCBI taxonomy): Eukaryota > Viridiplantae > Streptophyta > Magnoliopsida > Brassicales > Caricaceae > Carica > Carica papaya. Next base: position 35,982,900 of record NC_142311.1, read on the forward strand.
AAAAATGAAGTAATAATAAATAATATTACTGGAGACAGATAAAACGAGTGATTTGTTTATTTGAAATACTTACGTATGCCCATCCTGCATCTTCCACACACACACAAATATTTGATAGCAAATAACAAAGATCAAAGAAATACAGTAAGTAAAAACATAATACTAATTTAGTAGGTAAGGAATTTGTTGATGATGAAGATCCTCTAAGCGTTGGATGTGAAGTTGAAGTTGGCGCAGGTAGTTTGCCGGCCGAGCAACGTAGAGCTGAAGCCAAGCCTTGAGGTGGCCAGATCAAACTGGAGCAGATTGTTCTCCAACTGGTGCCCACCGATGACGATTGACGTTTCGGTTTCTAGTCCGCCATTAACAAACCCAAGACACATCACATCCCTGCTAACTTCCACCATTGAGTTCGAACCAAACATGTTCCAAACCACCTTTTCGTTCTGCAAAACTAGACTAATCGTCGGCACTGCTGCTCCTAGCCGAGTGCCCACTATGTTTTCAGAGCTGAAACACACATCAAACGGCGCCGCAGGAGCTACCCTTTTGATGTTCATGGCGGCGGCTTCTCTAACAAAGGCCGTCGTCACAGCTTCGAAGATTGAGCTCTGTAAAACCGTGAAGGGTTTCACAGTGCTGATCTTTGTCCCGCCAATGGACAACAATGTTGTGTTCAACGGGACAACCTTTTCATTCACCTTGATGGATTTCACGCCGATGAAGTACTCCGACGAACGATCTCCGGCTGAGAAGAGCGGCGTGAAGGTGAGAGATTTAGACAAATCTTCAGTGCCGGGAAGAAATATGTAAGGCCCGTTCCCGAAGAATACGACGCCGTTTCCCGATGAAAGGCAGAGTGCAAACTTTCTGTGGAAACTAAAGGTGGCAGAAAATTGCGCTGGAAGAGACACTCTTGTCCTGCCAAGACCAGCCATGCCCATAGCTCCACTAGCAAGACTCTCCAGCAGGAAAGTTGGTGCACAAGTGATAATGAATCCAGGCGCGGTAGCTACCCGACCCGGATTCGACCCATCGGTTGATTCAATTGCTACCACGTCTTGACCGATATCTCCGACTGTGGTCGTTCCGGTGACACCGTTTTGTGGGAAAACAACGCACGTATTAGAACCGGAGCAGGCCGTGGATGCAGCTAAGGAGCATTGGGCTGAGCCACAGCGAATAGGACGGAAGGTTGAAGACGCAAAATTTCTCTCACAATCTACCCATAAGTGTTGGCCGCCAAGATCGACGACGACCTTGAGAGGTACCAGAGGGGTCCTCTGGTTTACAATAGCAGTGTATTGGAGAGTCGAAGCGTCTTTGGAGACAGGTAGAAGTAGAGCCTTGGGTCTAAAAGATTGCTGAGCCAATGGTGTTAATGGAACGAGGCATAAAACTAGAAGAGAAGAAAAGATGACAAGTTGAAGAGAAGCAGCCATTTTATTCGATGTATATATAGAAAAGCAAGTCTTATATATATATATATATATATATATATATCAAATACAAGTTTGCAGAGCTAGGTATTTATTGTGAAATGAGAGAAATGGGTATGATATTTATAGTTGTGGGAGTTTCATGCATGGCTGACCTATCTGATTATGAAAGAGAGAAGGAGAGAGAGAGAGAGAGAGAGAGAGAGAGAGAGAGAGGGAAAAGAATAAGGTTGAGCAGGCGGAGGCGGACAAAACTGGTGGTCAAAGGAGGCTGCAATTCAAGCAAGGCGACGAATCAACTGTCTCCACGTGGAGATCCAAGTGGACGTAAATATTTTTGTTTCCACTTTTGACGGTTCCACTAAAACTATTTATAGTGATTAATTAGGATAAGGTAATGGCATTCTATCTACAATACATATAACGTTAATAATTATAAATTTAAATAAATATTCTTATAAATTAATTACAATAATTTCATTCAAAATATGCAGATCCTTCTAGATCAGTCCAGTTTTGCCATGCAAAAGTGTAGCATTCATAGATGTAATTATATATATATATATATATATGCCTCAAATCAATATAATGATAGTTCCTGAAGATATATAAATAAAAACAATAATGTAATTTAGTAATGTTGAAGATTCATATATTTGGAAAATTATTTAATTATTTCTCTCTTCAATTATTTGTAGATATCGAAAGCAGGTGAAGCCCATATCCATACCCAGCCCGTGACGGGTCCAGCCTTTTAAATTTTACCTCAGCATACGCGATTCGTGGTAAACATTTATTTAAACAAATAAAAAATTTAAATCGTATTAAACTTAATTTAATAGTGAGTGATAAGCATGGTGTTAGAACCACTAATTTACTTTTATCATCATTTTTTAAAAAAATATATATATAAATATAAATTTAATTTATAAATAAATAATTATTTATTAGTATATTAGACATGCCTATTGTGTGCTTGGTATGGGGAGTAGATGACTTTTGATTTGTTGCCAAACAATACATGTGTATATTGTAATACCTACTTTTGTTTAACCGAAAATTGAATTGAATTTAATTTAATTTAAATACAAAAACTAATCACCTTACGTAGACTTATAATTGATTATGATATAATTAAATCGATTATATTAAAATAAAAAAATGTAAAAAAAAAAATATATATATATATATATAAATTAATTATTTTATAATAAATGGAAAAACAGGTAACATGATTTACCACTTTCAAAAACAAGCAAATATATATGTATATATATATATGTATATTTAATTTCTTGGATCGCCCAATGGTGTAGCTTTATGTTCAAGCATTTGTAATGCTTGTGGGCGTCTTCAAAGTTCAAACCTTTACCTAATTACTAAAAGTTGACCAAATCACTTCGTCAATATGCAACCAATTTATTGACCCCCATTAGGTTTAATTCCACCATAAATAAAAATTATATAATATAAAAAGAAGAAGAAGAAGAAGAAGGAGGTGGGGATTTCAAAACTTTCATGCCCTTTTTTTTTAATTTTTCTCCATAAAATTTTAATTATTCCTTAAAACAATGAAAAGTAATAAAAAGGTGGTCTAAACTACACGACATTGACGACTAGTGCGTTTCATGTAAGAAAAGCTCTACCCTCACGTTCTCCATATACTCTCTAATGGCGCACATTTCCACCATTAAAGAAAAAATCTCCATGGTCGTCTTCCAATTCCTCAATATGAAACCTACCAGACAAGATCACGGCAAACGTTTCGTCATCTTCTCTCTCTTCTTCATCTTCTTCCTCTGCGTTTTAGCTTCCATCAACGAACTTCGTTTCGACGGCCTGTTGAAGCTCGGTAGATGCGCTCTCCACGCCAATCATACCCTCTCGTCGGTTGTCTCTGCAGATAAAAATTCAGATGAAGATATTAGAATTCTCATCGGAATCTTAACACTTCCCGACCAGTACCAACGCCGGCACTTTCTCCGACTCATCTACGGTACGCAATCTCCGAAGGGTGCAAAAATCGACGTCAAGTTCGTCTTCTGCAACTTAACGAAAGAAGATCAAACAGTGCTAGTCGCTCTCGAGATCATGCGGTACGACGATATTATAATCATGAACTGTAAAGAGAACATGAATAAGGGTAAGACTTATACTTACTTCTCGAGCTTGCCGGAGATGATGAACCCCACTGACGGAACCGGGCCTTACCCGCCGTACCATTACGTGATGAAAGCTGACGACGACGCTTATTTCCGGCTAGACAATCTGGTGGAGTCGCTGAAGCCATTGCCAAGAGAAGATCTGTACTATGGGTACGTGATTCCATGTCCGAGCATGGACCCTTTTGTTCATTACATGTCGGGGATGGGTTACCTGGTTTCGTGGGATATAGTTGAATGGATTAAGGAGTCGGAGATTCCGAAGAAGCATCTCGAAGGGCCGGAGGACAAGGTTTTTGGGGAGTGGATTCGGGAAGGACGACGAGGGAAGAACAGGTACAATGCTAAGTGGTCCATGTATAATTACCCTGAGCCGCCGACTCGGTGCACCCACGAGCTTTGGCCTGACACGGTTGCGGTTCATTTGTTGAAGAACCAGGAGAAGTGGATCCGGACGTTGCAGTACTTCAATGTTACTAGTAATCTTAAACCATCTAAGTTGTATCATATACCTCGATCATTATAGCTATTTTATTTAATAAAACAATTTTTTTCTTCTTCTCTTCTTTTCTTTTCTTTTCTTTCCTTTACTATGTATTTAATATAAGTTATGTAAACAAACACTCTTGCATTTTTTTGTTGTTGTCGAAATAAACAAACGCTTGTATATATGTAAATGAAAATTTTATATAATTATTAACAGGCTTAATCGTGTACATATTGAAGAAGTATAATATTATGATATAATATTATATAATATGTTGATTTATTTAACATCATGAATGAGTATTAAGAGTTACTGAAGTTCAGTAGTTGGATTTTGGAAAAGTTGACGACTAAACAATTCTTGAATGTGTTAGGAACAGGGAATTAGATATTGTTCGTGTGAATAATTTCAGTTTCTGAAGAAAAATTCAAAATAATACTATTTAATGCAAAAAAACAATTAATTTTTTTTTTTTTTACAAAAATATGTTTATTTGACTGCTCCGTCTCTCACTCTAAGCAATGCTTCCGCAGCTTTCCTGCCGGAAACCAAAGCTCCGTCGAAAGTGGCACAAGTCACATAGTCACCACAGAGAAATAAACCCGGTCTAATTTCCGGCTTTTCTATTAAACCGGTTGGGGGACGCTGGTTCGGCTGTGCGAACCCAATCCTGTAAGTTCTCAAGTGGGCCCACGATTCCACCGCCGCCCCCCCAAACCAACCCGACAGCTCCCTCACCACCTCCGCCGTTAGCTCCTCCTCCGACTTCTCCTCCCAAAGTCCGACCAGAGACACTGATACCAAAGCCTTTCCCGGAGGCGCATATGACGGCGCCACATTAGTAGAGAAAAACATGTTGTTCACCATACCCTGACCCGACCCGTTTAGAAAGAGAACCGGGTCCTGCACCGGGATTTGGTCTCGGCTGGCTGAGAAGTACAAGCAGACTGTGCTTCGCACGGGCATTTTCTGGGCGAGAGTTTTGCTGCCTTTCAGGAGCTTTCGAGCTTCTGGTTCTTCAACCGCTATTATTACGCCGAGATCCGCTCTCAAGACTTGCCCGTTTTCTAGTTTCAGGATCTGAGAATTTGAATCGTCGGGATGAATGGAGACGACCTTGGTGTTCAGCAAGATGGAATCCGGCGGCAATTTAGCTGCCATCTGATTGGGGATCTCTCCGATTCCGTTGGCCGGAAGAGTATTATCGCCGAGAGCGAGACACTTGAAGATAAAATCGAACAATCTGGAGGTCGTCTCGAGTTCCCTATCGAAGAAAATCCCGCCGAAAAATGGTCTGAAAAATCGCTCAACAATGGAATCGGAGAATCCAGTATTTCTTAGGAGATTGATAATCGAGACCTCGTTAGCACCCAGGATTTCCTCGTCCGACTTACCTAAAACTCGAATCCTCGTTAATCCAATGAGCAATTTATCTAAAACAGACCCAATGGGGTTCGTAAGCGAGATAAGCGAGTCCGCAAAATGGCGCAAAGGATCAGCCACTGTGTGGAAGCGGCCGTCGTAGTAGACTCTGGCACCGGAGTAGAATTTCTGAAGACGCAATGCATCGTAGTCGAGTAGCTTTCTTGCTTCTGGGTAGGCAGTGATGAAGATTTGGAAGCCACGGTCCAAGATGAAGCCATCGACGACGTCGCTGCGTACGCGGCCGCCGACGGCATCAGAGGCTTCGAGGAGGAGAAAGGGGACGCCTCGGGCAGCAAGGTGGGTGGCGGCGGCTAGACCGGCGAGGCCGGCGCCGACGACGATGGCTCGAGATTTGTCGTGCAGGTGTGGGGAATTTTGAGCAGATGATTGTGTACGGAATCTGAAAGTTGGAGGGCGTAGGGTGTAGTGAGGAAGAGAAAGTGTGAGAAGCATTTGGGAATATCACGGGGATAAGATTCGAGTACGAAGATATTTTCATGGAGTCCTGTACTTGGTATGTCCATTCTTGTTCACACAAATCCGGAATCTCTTTACTTTCAATTATCTTGATTTTGCAGTTCCTAGAAAAAAAAAAAAAAAATCTTCATTTTCCCATTTTTCCTCAGTTGATGAGATGTCTCTGTCAGATGATTAAATTATTAATACTATTTAGAGTGTGTTTGTATGATGAGATCTCTTCTTATGTGCTATGAATTTTATTTCGTAGGTAAAAAACTTATTACTCACTTATGAATATATAAAAAATGTTGCTTCTATATTTTTGTTATAGTATTGAATATCAAATATGTTCGCGCAATATGTAGTTGCATGAAATTAATTTCAAGACATTACTAAAAAAATTTCAGAGTCCTATATGTTATATTTCAAATCACCTACTTTTGATTTCTTCATATCACTTGTAATGTATCCTTACAATTCTCTAACCTTGATTAACAATAAACAAAATTTTGACCAAATAAGATAATTAGTTCCATCAAGTTTTATGGGACTAATTCGCAATGAGGAGTTATCTGAATAAAAAATCATCATATTTTTTGCTCATGTTATTTTAAGGTGCTAAAGATAATAAAAAAAATACTCAATAATAAAAACAGACCTCGTAATTTGCATCAAAATAGTTAAAAAGAATAGAAAGTATTGAAATTAGATATGTGACTTGGCTCGAAAAATGTCTCGACTAAAAAAAGGCTCGGCTAAAAAAACAGCTTAGCTCGGCTCGGGGTGAAATCAATTCACCTCAACAGCTCAGACCGATTCAATGCAGTTGGCCAGAAAAACTCCCTGCACATGGCTCTGCATGCGACGAAGGGGAAAACTTGTGCCTGGTAGAAGACCAGTAGGTCGCGACCAGAGGCTTTGTATAATCGAAGTGAGGTAGATCGCGCATCTCTGCGCATGAAGGAAGAAGAAATCAGGGGTTATCGCGTGGCTCTGCGTGTGGCTGAAGAAGAATGAAACATCGGTGCCCTATGTGGCTCTAGGCGCGGCTGAAGAGGGAACTGAGTCTCGCGTCTCTGTGCGCGGCTGAAGAATAAGAAAACTGAAAGTGTCTTTGCGTCTCTGTGCCTGGTGGAAGAAGAACTAGGTCGCACGGCTCTGCGCGCGGTGGAGAAAGAAACTGGGTCGCCCTTTGCGCGGCTCTGCACGCGGTGTAGGAAGGATCTGGCTACCTTCTCCCTTCCTCTGATCTTTCCTCTCTTCCCCTTGGTCTGACTCTCTTTCTCCTCGACTTCCTTTTTTTCTTTTATTAATATCCTAAAAGTAAAACCTTAAAATACTCTTATTCTGCTTTGATATCATATAGAATTTGGAGAAAAATAATAATTTTATTTCTCACCCTTTAAGTTATAACACTATATTTATAGAATCCTTAAACTACTAATTAAAAAATAATTAATTTACTAAAATGCTAATTACATAAGATTATTATTTTAATAGAATTCTAATTATATAATACCAACTAATAATTAAAATACTCAAATGATAAATTATAATGCTCAATAGTTTATTTTTGCCTTAAAAACCAAATTTAATCTTGTTGTATTTTAGGTATAATGATAATCTTGTTTATTTTTGAAATTTTGTTCTGGATTGATCATTTAGTACTTCATTTCCTAGTTTTATAATTTTAGTTTTTGGCTAGGTAATGTATTGGTCTAGTGAACACAGAGGTATAAAATAGTGTCTTTAAAATTGTGAATTTTTATTATTTATTTATTTTGAATCAAAGTGCTGGGAGTTGCTTATTGCATCCATTTCCTTGAAAGATATGTTAAAATGAATTATTCAATGACTATTATTTATAGGGTTTGTAATATGCAATGTTATGTTTCTCATAAACTGTCTTTGATGGTGATGATGGATGGTTAGATACTTGTCACATTCACTGACTCAAAGATTATTGTTATTAGCAGTAAGTGTATTCCTGATGTTCATACTAGATGAATAGCTCGTGATATATAGTTTTTCAGTTAAGAACATATGATGTCCTTATTAATTTTTTTGCATGTAAGGACACAAAATCTCACCCAAGGCTTTTATTTGTCTAGTGCTCATCATCTTCATGGAATCTACAGTTAGAATTAGAGTAGTTATATTAATTTAACATAGTAGGTCAGACTAATCACATGTAATTAATTCACTCTCGAACCTGTCATATACTAATAAATTTATTGTAGTTTATGGCTAGATTATATATGTGGAGTAAAAAATGTTAGAAATATGAAGTAATATCAATCACTTAACACTAGAATGAGCGGTGGGTAGATGCATTAAACAACATCTATTCTACTTTTTCACTTCTATCTAAATATTTTCTTTCGGCTAACCTTATGCTCCCATTTCGAAAGTAAAATTAGATAGAAAAATAGTAATTTAATTAATTTTTAATAATATGTCATACACTTAGCAACTTCGATTAATTTTAATAATAATATAAAATAATTATTATAACTTATTGAAGGTTAAATTCACATTCTTTAAAATATTAAGAACTAAAGTATTAATATATAGTAATTGCAGAGATTGATAATGATAAAATTATATTATATTTGAGAAGATTGTGTATTAATATATGAGAATGATAGTTATTTTATTTTGATTGATATGATGATATGATTGTATATTCGGTTAAATTATTAATTTATCAGTGTCTTATTGTATTTAATATTAATAAAAAAGGACTTATTTAACTTATAATTCAGTTATTTAATTTATAAAATTATTTAAACTGTAATTTTTAATAAATGTTTTTCTTAAAATATTAAACAAATAAATTTTTTATAAAAAATAAAAAATTAAATTTCTTATAGTTAATATAAAAAATTAATTTAAAACTAGAATTTTTTTATTTATAATTATAAATTAAAAAAATATAAAAAATTATTTATTATATAATATTTATTATTATCATTTTTATTATATAAATAAAATAAATAAATAAATTTTATTGAGAAAAATTTTAAGTTTTTATAATTTTTAAATAATTAAATACTTAATATATTCAATTAACTTAATTATTTCAATTATTTTCTTATTAATACGTACTCAATTTATATATATATTTTTTAAAAATGCATAATCGCATAACTATAAGAATATTAAAAATACAATACATGTTAAATCACTCAAATTACAAATTTAACATAAATTAAACATTAAAAAACAACAACATAATTTCATATTAAACATCCACTTTCCTAATTATATATTAAAAAAATACTTAAAAACAACAACTATGATTTTTGTTTTTTCTTAATAAGGTGTTATAAACCTATAAAATTTTATAAATTTTTAGAAATGAATTATATATTTAACATTAAATAAGATTTCTAAAGAAAAAATTTATTCAAGGTTTTTTTATAAAATATGTTTATTATTATCACATGCATTTCTTAAATGAAACAATTATTTTTAAATGTATTAAAGTTAATTTTAATCATTATATTTTTAAAACTTTACAGGTGAAAAATATGAAAAAGAAAAGAAATATTTTTCCTAATTCTCTATTAAAATCTTTTCCTTATATAACAAATAATTAATTGAAATAACATTGTAAATATAAAATAATAGTAAAAAAAAATTTTGAAACCCAATTGTATATAGTGAATAATTCAATGACTAAAATAGTAATTTAACTAATTTTTAATAATTTAGCATACACGTACTAATTTTGATTAATTTTAACAACAATATAAAATGATTATTATAATTTGTTGAAGGTTAAATTCATATTATTTAAACTACTAAGAATTAAAGTAAAAATTTAATGAATTCAGTCTAAAAATGTCTTCAAGCAATTGTCCATGATTATGGATAAAAATGTAACGCCCCGTTTTTTTTTTTCGGTGGCATTGTCTTAAATAGATTAGTATACAGAACACTCGTATCTCATTTTAAATCAATCACACACATAAAAGAAAGTATTGCAACTAATTACTCAGTTTCTTATAGAAATTCTCAACTGCAAACACATCAATATAGAAGTTTACGAATTACATAAACCCTTGTTTTTTTACATATGGTTTACACTCCTACCAAACATGTAACTATCTTGGTCTACTAGTAGTAAACCCTGCTCCATCTCCTCTATATGCTAGGTTCGGAAACCTGCAACTCCGATCCCGTCTCCAGTCCTACTTCATCTCTAAGTAATAGAGAATGAGTTCATATAATTCATTATAGTAAATTTAAATCTCAAATATAGTATAAAAATCCAATCACAAACCTATTCTTTTATGTTTCATTTCTTGTTACCTTGGTCATGCTTTCTTCCTACCCCCAACCCCAATACTACTCATCTACCTCTATTGTACTATCACGTCTAGGTGTGGTCACCCCCTGATACCCTTCCCTCGGCCCTGACCTGACCACTCACCCACACTGTAACCCCCATCTGTCACTAGTATCGGCTCTACCCCTAATTTGCTACCCACTCGCGCAACATTACTGTTTTCTTTCGTCACCAACATCGGCGACCACTCGACACCAATCTGACAACTCGCAGGCATCACCACTATTATTGATCGACTTACCATTTCTAAGTGACGACAACCAGTATCGGCGTCCCTCCCTCCATAACCAACGCTACTGTAACACCCATTAATTTTATCATTATTATTATTATTATTATTATTATTATTAATTTTTAATTAATTTTATTTAGTTTATTTTAATTTAATTTATTAAAAATAAAAATGATAATAATGATAAAATTGGGTAAAAATATTATTTGGATTTAATTGAAATTGATTTTGGAAAAAAGGGGTGAAAATTTGGATTCTGGGGGTATTTTTGAAAAGAAAATCGAAAATCGGGGGTCAAAACGTAATTTAAAAAAGTTGTGCCCCGTCAGCAGCCACGTTAGCGGCTCAGTCAGCAGCCCTGGCTAACCAGGACCTGCCGCGTGGCAAGGCCACGCCGACCTGGGAACGGGCCACGTGGGCGATCCGCGTGCGCGCGATCGGACGGCTCAAATGCGTCCGCCCGCGCACGGACGTCCCAGATCAAACGTGCGCATGGACGGCCCAGATGCACGAGCACGGACGACCCAGATTCAATCAAGTACGGACGGCCCAGATTTAATCGCGATGGACGGTCCAGATTTAATACAAATTAAATCGCGATCGAACGGCCCAGATTAAATCAAGATGGACGGCTGTGATTAAAAGGCAAATGGTATAAATAAACCCCCCACACCTGACCACAAAAACCCTAGCCTCCAGCCATCGCCGGAGAAGACGAACCAGACGCCGGAGGAGCCGGTCGCCGCCACCCGCCGCCGCACCGGGGAGTTTTTCGACCGCCGATCGAGGTAAATTTCATACCCCCGACTCGTTTTTCAATGCTGAGTTCTCCTGTGGCCGAATCGGAGCCAAACTCCCGGCCAAACGGCTGGAAAACATGGCTGAAACCCAGCGGCACTACCGCGCCCCTCCTCGGTTTTTGCCTCCGATGAGGCCCTTCCCGGCCTCCGTTTGATACAATTTTTATATCACCGTGATCACCATTCTTTTCTCTACAGGTTGATCGGAGCCAAATCACCAAAACACAAACCTCGTCGGAGAGCCGCCGCACCCGAGAGCACTGCCGCCGGTAAGCTTCGATTTTTCGTAATTTTTGGGCCCCCCGAGGGCCCTAGGGTTGTTTTATCGTCAGGGCCGATGCAAGTGTGGCTGAATTCGGCCGGAAACAGCTGAAAACGGCCAACCCGAGGCGAATCGCCGCCGCTTGCGCCGGAGCACGGCGGAGCTGCCGTGCCGGAATTGTGATATTGGTTGAAAGGGGCCCTGGGTCTAATTTGAGATTTTTTGGGACACGTGCAGGTACCAGTAGTGCGTTTCAGTTCCCCGGAAAAAATTCAGAAAATTTAGGAATAACCCGCAGGCGCTCGGAAAAGCCTATTTCGGGTCCCGAAAACAGGTAAGGACCCCTCACCCTATTTCCTATCACGGTATTAAAGTTCAATAAATGATAAAACAGTATTTCATGAATCAATAGATGTGTGAAATTGTTTAAGGTCGCTAATGGAGCCCGAGTCTGGTGTGTTTGTCGGTCAGCTGTTGTTTGGCCTATTTTAAAGTTTTAAATGCAGTATGAGGTCTGATGTTTTCATTTCATAGTTTCGTGTGCATATATCACTGTTTTTATTGATTATATGGGTTGAATGACTGAGAAACCGATGTTGTATGTTGTCTTGTTTGGCATAAATTACTGGTTTGCTTGTTTGTGTGTGATTTGATGATGCTGACTGAGGAAAAAGGGGAATAAAAGGTTATGTAAATTGATAATTGTATAACGTGGTCAGCCTGATTAGATATCCTGGGAGATGGTGGGCGGACCGGGTCCGTAGGGAACCCTACCAGGATTGTGGTCTCTCATACCGAACGGGGTATGGAGACCTTATGTGTTTTGGCGCCCATACCGGACGGGGTATGGGGACGGCCCGTTTCACCCTCATACCGGATGGGGTATTGAGGTTTATAGTTTTGGCGCCCATACCGGACGGGGTATGGGAACGGCCCTGGAATCTGATTACAAGTGTTAAGGGTTCGCAGGTAGCGGGACCCCTATGGATCCCCATGGATACTAGTAGGCTAGTAAATGAGGAAAAATATGTTGTGTAATGATTGAAATGCAAAAGGCGTGATAAGTATTATATTATACAGTTCATATGATTTCATGATGATGATAATGTTATTACTTTCGTATGTTATTTTATGAACTTCACCGAGGTAAGTGGATAGTAAAGGATTTTATTATTGATAAAAGAATTTGTTGTAAATTATGCTCCATTGGTCTTTTTGTATTTTCTACCCACCTTTACCTCCGTGACGGTGAGATAGTGTGATGTCTTTACTGGGCTGGTGTAGCTCATTCCTTATTTAATCATTTCAGATCAGGAAGACATTGTTCCCGAGCCCGTTCCGCAGGAAAACGGCGAAGGGGACGCCTGAAGACTCCGTAGTTATATTTATAGCTTTTATTTTCGAGTTTCTCTTTTAGTTAGTTTGTTCTTTTATACTTTGAGCACGTTTTTGGTTTTAGTGTAAGGGATGTTAATCAAAATTTTTATTACGCTTCCGCATTTGACCTTTTTAATACACATATTTCATTTTAAAATTCCGGGGCCGTTACAGCTACTGTCATTACACCCCGTCCCTAATCCATATGCCCCACTTACATACATACTTTACCCACACGCCTGTCATTCCAACTTCAGTTATTACTCAACAATCAACCTTACCATGCAATTCTCCAATCTATAAGCATATTTAAATAATAGACACCAATACACACCCACACAAACACACAAACACACATACACACAAAACACCCCTACATAAACACACATACACACCAAACGCACCTACACAAACACATATCCACACCAAATACTCACACACACAACCCCTACATGCACATGCTCACTGCTCCCTAACTTTCATCCCATTCCCCTTTTTTCCTTCCACTCACCTCACCCTGCATTTCACCTATCATTGTCACTCATCCCAACCGTTCCACTCTCTGTCCCTCTCTACTCTTCTCTTTGTGTCCCTCGGCTTCCTGCACCCTTCTTTCTATCATCATCAACCTCTCACAGTACATCGCCTCTCCTCCCACGGATTCTCTTATACCTATTCACCCACCGTCCCCAATCCTTTAACCGTAACTGACACCTTATCTTCCATCTCTCATTTCTCACTTCCTCTACTTCCTTTTATCTCCTTCCTCTCACTGTAACCGAAACCTTGCCTTCACTCTCCCATTTCTCATTTCCTCTACTTCCTGTTCTAGTTCATCACTCTGTCCCGACGACACCTCTCCCTACCTATCGGTCTTTTCCCCCGCAGCTTCCTCCATCTCTCTTCACTCACAACATCAACCGACTGTTCCACCACTCACGATCTCCCTCTGTTTTCTGATTTCATCAATCACTACTTCCTAATTTTTATTTCCTTTACTGTTTATATCTTCCTTCAATATTTATAGAAACATATTCATATTTCGTCATCCTATATTCAATATTTAATTCACTATATCTCCGGTCTCTATTTTTTCGCACTTCTATAGCTCGCACCGTTGCCTTGCTCCTTCTCCCCCTCGCTTTTCTCGTTCCTTCACTCTCCGACTTCCCTCTCTCTCTCTCGAATCTTCCATCACCAGCGTCCTTCTTCCCTTTCCCGTTCTCCCTTTTTCTTTTCTCTGTTTTTCTTTCATTTTCCCTTTTTCCTTTTTTTTTTCTTCTTTTCCTTTCCTTTTTATACTCCACCTACCACGCATCCTGGCCGTCTATCCCCTCTCCCCATCTGCATGCATCCTAACCGTTCGATTCTTTTCCCCTAATGTAATCTACACTCTCCATTTTACTATTTCCTCTCTCCTTTATTATATTCATTTATTTGTTTCTTTATATATACACACACACACACAAGTATATCTCTCTCTTTCTCAGTTATTACATAAAAAGAGGTAGGTAAAGATGAGTATAGATTCTATTTCTTATAAAATTTTTATTTCTTGCTCCGATTTTTATAATCATCTTCATCTTCATTTTTTGTGGAATTTATTTTATTTTATGGTTTTATTTTATTAAATTAAAGAGAAAACTTGAATTGTGGAGTATAAATGCAATAAAAAATATTATAATCGTTCTGTATATTAAAATTTTAATACAAATTATTTTATAAAAAAAATATAATTAAGTAATAATAAAATAAAATAAATATAAGGAAAGCGAAGAACAAAGGACTAAAAAAAGTTGCGGAAAAACATGGAGTCAAGAGGAGCTCATCGCTTAGCATGGGGGAAGTGAAAAAGTAGAAGAGATGCTGCTTACTGCATCTACCATTTTAGTATAATAATCTTAATTGCTTTTGAAGTCAAAGTCTGCTAAAAAATAACAATAATTAATTACACCTGCAGTTTCCAAGATATGCTGTCGGCCATTTTTTCTTATTTCCTCTCTCAGTCCGTCCATCCATCCATCCATCTATCTCCTTCTTCATCCCTACAAACCCTCCTCTCTCCCTCCATAAAATGGATAGAAAACATGTCAAATACTGTGTGGTAAGTAACTTCATCCTATAAACGGTTATATATGTGTATATATGCTATAACGAAGTTGGTGTTGATTTGATCCTGAATCATGACCAGGTGGACGCGTTCACCGACTCACCTTTCAAGGGGAACCCTGCTGCGGTTTGCTTGTTAGAGGAAGATAAAGACGACGAGTGGCTACAATCCTTGGCTGCCGAGTTCAATGTCTCTATGACCTGTTACCTAACTCGAACCGCTGACTCATCCACCGACACTTCAAATCCCAGGTTCCGTCTCAGATGGTTCACCCCTATCACCGAGGTTGTTACTAGGTTAATTCGTTAATGAAACTTTTTATGAATATACAGTTGATCTCATTTTTGTTACTGAAAAATAGACTATATATGAACATGAAATTTCATAGAGCATGGGATCCAGTTTCCTATTCTGGTCTGTCGGCGATCTTGTCTTGTGTTGTTTGATTAAACCTGGAATAGATGGGTTTAGTTTATCAGAAATTTAATTTTTGTATTTAAATTGTACTAAAAAAATTTCTTTTGACAAATTTGTGTTATTTCATTTCGATGAAATTTGGAATTAATAATCAGGTAATTTATTTAAAGTTTTATCTTAATTTTGTTTATATTTAAATTATATATTTTTAAATAATAGTAAATTTTTTAGTTAAATAGTTGATACATTTTTTTTTGTTATAAAAAGTTATAAATTAAAAATATAAATATATATTTTTTTAAAATATTATATTATAATAAATATTTAAGTACTTAAATGAGCTTTACAAAAATATATGTAAAAATATTTTTACAGGTTGATATCTGTGGGCATGCAACCTTGGCATCTGCACATTTTCTTTTCTCTGGTGGTTTGGTCCATTCCAGCACAATTGAATTTGAGACTCTATCTGGAATTCTAACAGCGAAAAAGGTTCAAGATGGGAAAGCAATCAATTTCTCCCAAGCTCAGAATGGTGAAGCCAAGAAGCTGTCGTTTTTAATTGAATTGGATTTTCCTATATTCCCAACGACTGAATTCATCTCTAGTGAAGTTTCAACTATTGCTAGAGCCTTGAATGTGGCTTCTAATTCCATAGTCGAGATTAAGAAGACAACTAAGTTGGGCACTATATTGGTAAGTTTGACATAATATGTTTTTGTTAATCATTGTTCAACTGTTAACAAAGTCATTGAAGCTTTTGAAAATTTTGGTTACAAGTTATTATCCTATATATAAAGTATCAGAATAAGTTATGTTTATATCTCATAGTTTGATCTTATTTGCGATACCCTGTGTGTGAAAAATGATTAAAGTATCAAAATTTATTCTATATTATTAAAAAATATTTAAAATTTATACTATATTATTTTACTCTAAAAAATTTTTAATAGTACGTGATAAAATTTAATATTTATTAATCTTATAGAAAAAAGTAAGAGATGTTAATCTTATATAATAAATTTTGTATTTATAATGACTTATATATATATTTCTCATTCTAATTATCACTAGATGTTAAAATTTAAAAATAATATGTACATCTGTAGGTTGTACTTCCTTCATGGAAGTCTGTTATTGAGTTGGAACCAAACTTCGATGAAATAATGAAGTGTCCTGGGAGGGGAATAATTGTCTCAGCTGAAGCTCCTCAAGACTCTGAATTTGATTTTTGCAGTCGATTCTTTTTTCCGAAATATGGTATCAAAGAGGTAATGCTAAAATTTGATGTAAAAATTATTAGAATATATTATTTTTACATTGCCAAGTATAAAAAATTGTAATGACTTGTATCTAATTTATAATTTAAATTAGAATTTTACATATACCGAGTTAGAGTTGAAGTTGTAAGAATTATTAGAAAACTTGAAAATAATCATTAAAGATTGTGAATATTACTGGATTTTCATATACTTATCTATTATATTCAGGATCCTGTTTGTGGAAGTGCTCATTGTTCTTTGACACCATATTGGAGTCAGAAGCTGAAGAAATTTGATTTCTTAGCATATGCGGTATGTTTTTAAACTTGTCGTTTATTCACGCAAATATTATTTTTATAGTGATATGTATATATATTTATAAATATAGTAATAATAAAAAAATGCTTAATCATCCTTGTACTGGCGATATTGCATAGGCCTCATCAAGAAGCGGTGTACTAAACATTCACTTAAATACTGACAGCCAAAGGGTCCTTCTTCGGGGAAAAGCTGTTGTTATAATGGAAGGTCGTATTCTTGTTTAGATTTTTCAATAATTAAAATTCTCATCCACTAAACATATAATTATTGTGTTAATGTTATATTTGAATTTTTATTGTCTTAAAAATATTTAGAAATATTTTATTTTTCATTTGACTCAATATAAATAATTGTTTTGTTTGCAATAAAGGAAAGAATTTACAAGAATGAAAATGAAATTAAAAAAAAATATTTTACTTCATTCAGATAAAATATTTTATTATTAAAATTCTTTTATCTTTGTTAAATAAAAAATAAAAGAGAGAATAATATAAAATTATTATTATACAGAGAATAATAATAATAATAATCTATGTAAAAAGTATGACTAAATCAAATAGAATTTATAAGAATAAAAAATTCAATACCATTTACTTTACGACAAGATGAAGAGTGTTTGTTATTTAATATATGTCGAGTAAATTAATATCCTTTAAAATATAAGTTTTCAAATACTGAGTAAGATAAGATAACATATAATCTTTATTATTTTTTATCTATTAAATCTTAACATATATGTTTATAAAAAAAATTAGACCGAACATAATCTGTCTTTTTGGCACGATTTATACTCTAACTCTTGATTCAAACGTATCTTCTTATCAATGGACACAGTGGGGGGGGGGGGGGGGTATGGCGTCGCTATCCATAATGGACGTAAAAGAGGGTCATCGGGACTGTTGGAGATAGGAGGAAGAGATTAGAGAGACTAATGAGAAGACTCAAGATTTTCTATTGTGGTTCTTGCAAAAAAAAATTCAAGTACATACTTATTTATATGTACTATTACATACCAACAGACATAATAAATTTAATTTATGACTCACAACTTCTACCAAACCAAAAGATATATAGACACTCTTTTATCTATGTGTTTGCTTCGTTCATGGAATACAGGGTTCTTGGCTAATGCTTATGCAGACTTATTGTCAATAAAAGTTTTAGTATGTTTGTCCAGTGTTAAATGAAGTTCTTTCAATAATCTTCTAAGTCATATGACATTATAAGCACAAGAGATTGCTGCCACATATTCAGACTCACAAGTTGATAGTGTAACAATGATTTGCTTCTTAGAACTCCATGTAATTGCACAATCACCCATAAAGAATACGAAACTAGTTGCACTTTTTCTATTATCAATATCTCCAGCGAAATCACTATCACAAAATCCCACAAGTTTGATATCATTAGAAGATGAATAAAATAACCCAAAATCAATAGTACATTTAAGATAACGTAGAACTCTTTCAGCAACATTCATGTGAGAGGTGGTAGGAGCTTCCATAAAACGACTTATTAGTCCAACTATAAAAAGAATATTAGGCCTTGTAAATGTCATCTATCTCAAACTTCCCTTAAGATTTTTAAAGAGAGTGGGATCTACTTTTTTCCTATTATAAAACTTTGATAACTTGACTCCACATTCTACAGGTGTGTTAATAGGATTGCAATTAAGCATTTTGAATTCTTCTAAGACATTTCTTGCATAGACTTTTTGAGAAATAAAAATATCATTTTCCATTTGTTTCACCTCAAGACCCAAATAATAAGACATGAGCCCAATATCAGTCATTTTAAATTCAAGTAACATTTTGTTCTTGAATTCTTCAAACAAACTTGGATTGTTGCTCGTGAAGATGAGATCATCCACATATAGACACACAAATAGAATATCACCATTAGGATGATACTTCACATAAAGAGTATATTCATGAAGGCAACGAACAAATCCATTATCTTCAAAATACTTGTTTATATGGCTATTCCATGCTCTTGGCGCTTACTTTAGCCCATATAAAGCTTTCTTCAATTTCAACACTTTATCTTCATACCCTTCAACTATGAAACCCAATTGTTGTTCTACATAAACCTCTTCATTAAGATAGCCATTGAGAAATGTTGATTTTACATCAAGTTGAAAAATTTTCCACTTCATTTGAGCTGAAATAGCTAAGAGCAAGCGAATAGTCTCCATGCGAACAACTGGTGCAAAAATCTCATCTTAATCAATCGCATGTTTTTTCTTGTATCCTTTAGCCACAAGTCTTGTCTTGTACCTTTTCACATTTCTTTGAGAATCTTTTTTGGCTTTATAGACCCATTTAACACCAATAGCTTTATGTCCCTTAGGAAGAGTGGAAAACTCTCATGTGTTGTTATTATCTATGGATTTGATATCTTCCTCCATGGCTTTTCTCCATCTTACATTTTTATGGTTTCATCAAAATTCATTGGTTCAAACTCAAAATATTAAAGGGTAACGAATTCCATCAGATTCACAAAAATCATAAAATTCTTTGGAAGTAAATTCATCTCCTCTATCTATTCTCAAAGAATTTATTCCACAACGTCAATTTTTTTCAACAAGAGTTTTGAAATTTTTAAAAGCAACAAAAGGATCTAATTTTTGCTTTAAAAAATATACCCAAGTCTTCCTATTAAAATCATCAATAATAATAGAAAGTATTTATTTTTACCAAATGAGAGTGGATTGATTAGCCCACACACATCAGCATGCATAAGTTGTAGTAGCTTGGTTGTTCTTGTAGTAGTTTCTTTTGGAAAACTCCTTCTTGAATGCTTTCCAAGTAGACGTGTTTCACATAATTGATTATGATGGTTGATTAATGACATCCATTTCACCATTTTTTCTTCGCCCATTGCCTTGAGTGCGCCAAAGTTCAAATGGCCAAATCTCATATGCCAACATCATGCTTCATCTTTCACACTAGCCTTAAAACATCTTGCTTCAATAGTTTTGAGATTCAAGATAAACATTTTATTCTTTTACATGTGTATCTTAACAATAAAAATTAACACTTTGATCAATAAGCTAAAGACAATAATCTTTCATGTGAATTTCATATCCATTTTTAAGAAGTTGGTCCAAACTCAAAATATTACTTATTAATTTTGGCACATAGTAAACATTAGTAATAAGTACATGCCCACTATTTTTTGAAGAGATTAGAATTGTACTTTTCCCTTGAATTTGAACTTTTGAAGAGTCTCCACAAAAAAACATTACCGTTAATCTTCTCATAAAGCTTCACAAATTTTCTTTATTACCGCACATGTGATTGCTTGCTCCATTATCCAAGTACCATGAATTATGTGTATAAGTATCTCCCTATTTGCATGTTAGCAACAAAGTTGTTTCTTCCTCATCTTGTTTATCATTGACAAAATTGGCTTGTTCCTCCTTCTCGTTTAAAATGTTACGACATTCTCAAGCATAATGCACATATTTATGACATTTATAATATTCAGTATTTGATTTGTTAGAATTTCTATAGTTACCTCTTCCTCTTCCTCTTCCTCTTCCACGACCTCTATTTGATGGTTGACTTTTATCTTTATTATCAACGTCATCTTGAGTTTCATTTTTTTTAAATACTTGACCACGACCACGACCTCTACCTCTTCCTCGTCTTTTTTGCTTTCCACCATCATTCAAAGATGCCTTTGATTTAAGAACTTGTTCTAAAGACTCTTCTTGTCTTTTATTTATTTATTTTTTCTTCATGAGTTTATAGAGATCTTTATAATTGTTTAAATTTCAAAATATCTAGATCCTTTGGTTTTTTAATGGCATAAACCACATAG
This sequence comes from Carica papaya, assembly GCF_054855325.1. Lineage (NCBI taxonomy): Eukaryota > Viridiplantae > Streptophyta > Magnoliopsida > Brassicales > Caricaceae > Carica > Carica papaya. The sequence continues at coordinate 36,003,832 of NC_142311.1, forward strand.
TCGAATTTTGGTGGCAACAATCGAAGGATTTTTTGCACCACACGAACATCTTCCATCATCTCACCAAATCTCCTCATTTGACTTACTATAGACTTTACCCTTGTGTAAAAATTTGAAATGGATTCAACATCCTTCATTTGTAAAACTTTAAACTCGCATCATAAAGTTTGGAGTCGTAGTACCTTCTTCACCTTATCAACTCCTTAGAGGGAATTCTTCAAAATCTCCTAAGCTTGCTTTGCGTCGGTAGCATCGGCCACGTTCAGAAACATAGATTCATCTAAGCTTGTTGATCCTTCTTCTTTGTTCTTACAAAAGCATCCTTCTCATTTTGAGTTAAGGATCGTTCATCTTTGGGTGGAATAAAGCATATTTCTACAATATCCCACACATCTTGTGAGCCAAGTATGACTTTCATATAAAGACACCAACTCTCATAGTTTTCTTTTGTAGGACGAAAAAATTGGAAAGAAAATAGATTATTGCTAGCTATCTCTAGAATTTTAACAAGAAATCAAGGTCTGATACCACTTTGTTGGAGATAGGAGGAAGATGTTAGAGAGACTAATGAGAAGACTCAAGATTTTCTATTGTGGTTCTTATAAAAAAAAATCCAAGTGCATGCCTATTTATAGATACTATTACAACTACTAGAATTAATTATAACCGCCAACAAACATAATAAATCTAATTTATGACTCACAACTTCTACCAAACCAAAGGATTTATAGAGATTCTAATTTATGAAGTTTAACTACTAACAAACTAATTAATTATATTCTAATTTACAAATTAATTTTTAATAGGAACCTCTCCGAAGTCATTCAGGCTGAATAAAGGCACTATGATTTCTACTTAGTAAGGTGTTTTTTGACAGAGGCAATGGTCAAATTTGATCTTATGCGCAATACACTGGTGGATGTCTGGAGACCTCTTGGTGGTGTTAACATCACAAATTTGGGAGTGCGTCGTCTTCTTTTTTCGATTTTTTCATGAGGTGGATATTCAAAGGATTATCAACAGGGGCCCTTGGACTCTTAATAACCATTTAGTTACTCATGGAATCTAGGAGGATGAGGATCCGATGACGGTTCTTATCAATATATGTCATTTTTTGGTCCAGGTTCACTTTTTGCCGGCAGGTTGTGTCTCGGAACAGATGGCAAAATAGTTTGGCAATTTCCTGGGTGGCTTTCTAGAGTATGATACTTGTCACGCCACCATAAACTCTTAGGGTATCCTGAGAATCCGAGTAGCTGTTGATGTGACGAAATCGTTATATCGGCGGAAGAAACTACACCTTTGTAATGGCACAACAACGTATGCTTTATTCCGATATGAGAGGTTGACGGTGTTTTGTTAACTATGCGGCCGACTGTGTCACTCAGAAAGTTTCTGCAAATTACTTTTACAACATCCCGTGGTGGCACTAAGGGCAAAATGAGATGACTCACTTCGGGTTGTTCCTCACCGGAATCTACCGTAGGTAAGTTGATGGTTACGTGATGTGATAGTTGATGGTTACTCGAATATAGCGACAAACATGACGGGATTTGGGGCGCTAAAGGAAAGAAGTTTGAATTTTAAAATGACTGTTAGTAACCTGGTGGTCTCGGAGCCTGAGTTAATGAACCCTCCAATCGGGGGACCTCTGGGGCCCGACTACATGGACCGAGACATCATTGCAGTGAGCCCAACTACAGGGGATATGGGCCCAACAAGGGAAATAAACGGGGCAACCCAGAAGGAAGATATTTGCTTAGTTCATGATGATGGGAAAAAATGTCTGCGAATAAACTCTAAGTCAGATGATATTTCCTCTTCACTGTCAGTTCGGGATGCGACGATTCACAAGTTACCCGAACATCCAACCGAAGGATCAGCGAGACCTGGTAATCAGGCTCGCCGGGAGCCATGAAGCTTTGGAATTGCCAGGGACTTGGCAACCCCCTTGCAGTTATAACTCTTCGTGAGCTCATCCATAAATTCAAGTCGGAAGTGATTTTTCTTTATGAAACATTAGTTGATAAGAATAAATTGGAAAGTATCAGTTGCAGAGTTGGGTTCACAAATGTGTTTAGGGTGGATAGAATGGGGAGAGGGGGAGGTTTGGCAATCATGTGGACACATTCTTGTAATCTAACGGTACAGTCTTTTTCTCGACACCATTTTGATACGAAATTGATTATGGGACTAGCAGTATATGCATGATAATATGTTTCTATGGTCATCCGCATAGACTCAGACGAAAAGATTCATGGCAAATTCTGAAAGTTTTATCCAGAGGACAGCAAATTCCGTGGGCAGTAATTGGTGACTTCAACGTTATTTTTTATGCCGCTGAAGAAGATAGGGGAGGCTACTCTCTCAGAGGTGCTTCATTTATTAGGTGTATAATTTTAGTTTTTGGCTATGTATTGTATTGGTTTAGTGAACACAGAGGTATAAAATAGTGTCTTTGAAATTGTGAATTTCTATTATTTATTTATTTTGAATCAAAGTGTTGGGAGTTACTTATTGCATCCATTTCCTTGAAGGATATGTTAAAATGAATTATTCAATGACTATTATTTATAGGGTTTATAATATGCAATGTTATGTTTCTCATAAACTGTCTTTGATGGTGATGATGGATGGTTAGTTACTTGTCACATTCACTGACTCAAAGATTATTGTTATTAGCAGTAAGTGTATTCCTGATGTTCATACTAGATGAATAGCTCGTGATATGTAGTTTTTCAGTTAAGGACATATGATGTCCTTATTAGTTTTTTTGCATGTAAGGACACAAAATCTCACCCAAGGCTTTTATTTGTTTAGTGCGTATCATTTTCGTGAAGTCTGAAATTAGAACTAGAGTAGTTATATTAATTTAACATAGTAGGTCAGACTAATCACATGTAATTAATTCACTCTCCAACCTGTCATATATTAATAAATTTATGGTGGTCTATGGTTGGATTAGATATGTGGAATAAAAAATGTGAGAAATATGAAGTAATAGCAATCACTTAACACTAAAATGAGCAGCGGGTAGATACAGTAAACAACATCTATTCTACTTTTTCACTTCCATTTAAATATTTTCTTTCGGCTAAGCTTATGCCCCCATTTCTAAAGTAAAATTAGATAGGAAAATAGTAATTTAACTAATTTTTAATAATATGGCATACACTTAGCAACTTCGATAAATTTTAACAATAATATAAAATGATTGTTATAACTTATTAAAGGTTAAATTCACATTCTTTAAAATATTAAGAACTAAAGTATTAATGTAAGAACTAAAGTATTAATGTAAGAACTAAAGTATTAATGTATAGTAATTGGTGAGATTGATAATGACAAAATTATATCATGTTTGAGAAAATTGTGTATGTATGAAAATGACAAATATTTTGTTTTGATTGATAGGATGATATGATTGTATATTCAGTTAAATTAGTAATTTGTCAATATCTTATTGTATTTAATAGTAATAAAAACAATTAAAAAAACTTATTTAACTTGTAATTCAGTTATTTAACTTACAAAATTATTTAAACTGTAATTTTTAATAAATTTTTTTCTTAAAATATTAAAAAAAGTAAATTTTCTATAAAAAATAAAAATTTAAATTTTTTATAATTAATATAAAAAAATTAATTTAAAATGAATTTTTTTATTTATGATTATAAATTGAAAAAAATTTAAAAAATTATCTATTACATAACATTTATTATTATCATTTTTATTACATAAATAAAGTAAATAAATAAATTTTATTGAGAACAATTTTTAGTTTTTATAATTTTTAAATAATTAAATACTTACTATATTTAATAAACTTATTTATTTCAATTATTTTTTTATTAATACGTACCCGATCAATATTTAAAAAAAAAATGCATAGTCGCATAAATATAAAAATACTGAAAATACAACACATGTTAAATCACTCAAATTACAAATCTAACTTAAATTAAATATTAAAAAACATAACATAATTTCATATTAAACATCCACTTTCTTAATTATATATTAAAAAAATACTAAAAAACAACAACTACGATTTTTGTTTTTTCCTAATAAGGTGTTATAAGCCTATAAAATTTTATAAATTTTTAGAAATGAATTATATATTTAACTGTAACTGTAGCGCCCGGATCGAGAAGGAGAAGGAAAAAAAAAAAAAAAGCCACGTCGGCAGCCACGTCAGCAGGCCCGGTCAGCAGTCCCGGCCAACCGGGGCCTGCCACGTGGCAAGACCACGTCGCTCCAAAAAGGGGCCACGTTGGCGATCCGCGTGGGTGCGATCGGACGGCCCAGATCAATCGCGCGATCGGACGGCCCAGATGCAATCGCACGGACGGCCCAGATTCAATCAAAAACGAACGGCCCAGATTAAAACAAAATGAACGGCTGAGATCAAAAGGCAAGGGGTTATAAATAGAACCCCCACACCAGACCACAAACCCTAGCCGCCTGCCGCTCGCCGGAGAAGACAAACCAGAAGCCGGCCGCCGCCACCCGCCGCCGCGCCGGGGAAATTTTCGACCGCCGATCGAGGTAAATTTCATACCCCCGACTCGTTTTTCCACGCTGATTCCTCCTGTGGCCAAATCGAAGCCAAAATCCCGGCCAAACGGCCGGAATACGCGGCCGAAGACCAGCGGCGCCGCCGCGCCCCCTCTCGGTTTTTGCCTCCGACGAGGCCCTTCCCGGCCTCCGTTTGATGCAATTTTTATATCACCGTGATCACCATTCTTTTCTCTACAGGTTGACCGGAGCCGAATCACCAAACCCCGAACCTCGCCGGAGAGCCGCCGCACCCGAGAGCGCCGCCGCCGGTAAGCTCCGCTTCTTCGTGATTTTTTGGCCCCCCGAGGGCCCTAGGGTTGTTTTCTTGCAGGGACCAATGCGAGTGTGGCCGAATTCGGCCGGAAACGGTCGAAAACAGCCAACCCGAGGCGAATCGCCGCCGCTTGCGGCGACGCCATCGCCGGAGCACGGCGGAGCCGCCGTGCCGGAGTTGCGATATTGGCCAAAAAGGGGCCCTGAGCCTAATTTGAGATTTTTTGGAACACGTGCAGGTACCGTTAGTGTGTTTCAGTTCCCCGGGAAAAATTCAGGGAAAATTAGGGACGGCCTGTAGGCGCACTGTGAATCGTATTCGGATCCCGAAAATAAGTAAGGACCCCTCACCCTATTTCCTATCACGGTATTAAAGTTCAAAATGATAAAACGGTATTTCTTGAATTAACGAATGTGTGAAATTGCTTAAGATTGCTAATGGAGCCCGAGTCTAGTATGATTGATGATTTACTGTTATTTGGCCTGTTTTACAGCTTTAAATGCAGTATGAGGTTTGATGTGTTTATTTTATAGTTTCGTGTGCATATATTACGTTTTTATTGGTTATGGGTTGAATGACTGAAAAAAAAAACTGATACCGTATGTTGTCTGTTCGGCATGAATTACGATTTGCTTGTTTTGAAATGTGCATTGATAATGCTTACTGAGGAAGAGGAAAATGAAAGATTGTGTAGACTGATAATTGTATGATGGGGTCAGCCTGACTAGATATCCTGGGAGATGGTGGACGGACCGGGTCCGTAGGGAACCCTACCGGGATTGTGGTCTCACATGCCGGACGGGGTATGGAGATCTTATGTGTTTTGGCGCCCATACCGGATGGGTATGGGGACGGCCCGTTTCACCCTCATACCGGACGGGGTATTGAGGTTTATGGTTTTGGCGCCCATACCGGACGGGGTATGGGGACGGCCCGTTTCACCCTCATACCAGACGGGGTATTGAGGTTTATGGTATTGGCGCCCATACCAGACGGGGTATGGGGACGGCCCTGGAAACTGATTATGAATGTTAAAGGTTAACGGGTAGCGGGACCCCTATGGACCCCCATGGATACTAGTAGGCTGGTAAATAAGAAAAGGATATGTTGTATAATGATTGAATTACAAAAGGCGTGATAAGTGCTATATTTTACAGCTTATATTATTCCATGATTGTGATAATGTTATTGTTTTTCTTATATTGTTTCATGAATTCCACCGAGGTAAGTGGATGGTAAAGGTTTTATCATAAATAAAAGGATTTGTTGTAAATCATGCTCCATTGGTCTTTTGTGTTTTTCTACCCACCTTTACCTCCGTGACGGTGAGATATCGTGATGTTCTTACTGGGCTAGTGTAGCTCACTCCTTATTTAACCATTTCAGATCAGGAAGACATGGTTCCCGAGCCCGTTCCGCAGGAGGACGACGAAGGGGAGGCCTAGAGACTCTGTAGTCATACTCATAGTTTTATTTTCGAGTTTCTCTTTTAGTTAGTTTAATCCTTTATATTTTAAGTACGTTTTTGGTTTTCGTGTAAGGGATGTTAACTGAAATTTTGATCTCGCTTCCGCATTTTATGTGTTTAAATACTCATTCCATTTTAACATTTCCGGGGCCGTTACAGTAATGCCCCGTTTTTTTTTTTTTCTTTTTTTTGTTTTTCTGTTAGGCGTAATTAACAAACAACCAACTTTCATAACCAAACGGTCATGCACAAGGAAACAATAGCATAATCCCTCATTCAATGATCAAGACAATCTTACAACCATGTACAAGACACCTCATACCATACAACCATGCTCAAAATCTATGCTATCATCAATTCTACATATTCCATTCAGACAAAATAAAACGAAACTCCTCATCCTGTACTCTACACACTAGGATCAGAATCCAATGGCCTCGATCCGGACTCCGTCCCTACATCATCTGTAAAAAGGAAAGAGTGAATTCCTTTAACTCAGTACAGTAAAACTCAAAATACATGCGTGAAATGCAACAATATAAATCCTATGCCTCTACCAATCGTTCATTACTGAACTCAACACTTTCCCTCCTACACCTACTATTCTACCTACCCTAGGCGTCCGTTCCCGACGACACTCCAGGCGTGCCAGGGATACCCTTCACCGCCAAGATTGGCAACCATTAACCACTTATCGACCCCTAGTGGGCCACACACGCACACAAATCTCACTCATTTCCATTACCAACAGCGGCGACCATCCGTCACCTATCGACCCCATATCAGGCCACACACGCACACTCCAATCATTCTCTCTCGTCACCACCTTCGGTGACCGTTAGCCATCCCCTGACCTATACCAGGCCACTCACACACACACACACACACCATTTTCATTCACTTGGGTCGCCATCATCGGTGACCGTTAGCCATCTCTCGACCTATACCAGGCCACTCACACACACTCTGATCATTCTCTCCCGTCACCACCATCGGCGACCTTTAGCCATCTCACGACCTATACCAGGCCACTCACACATACTCTGATCATTCTCTCCCGTCACCACCATCGACGACCGTTAGCCATCTCACGACCTATACCAGGCCACTCACACATACACTGGTCCTTCTTTTCCGTCACCGATATCGGTGACCACTAACCACCTCTCGACCTATACCAGGCCACGCACGCACACCTGCGACATCTCCTAATTGCCCCCACTCACTCCGTCTCTCTTCCCCTAAGGTTCCAACTAACCAACTCCACTTCCCAAAGCGTCTCACTCCCCCGGTGGATCTCCCTCATCCGGTGGATCTTTCCCTTCTCTAACCTTCACTCCCCGCCCCTCCCTAACTCTCTCTCTCTGCTACAATCTCCCGCCACAACGTCGCGTCACACCATCTTTCTCACCTCACTCACCCCGCGGGTTCTTCCTCCCACCAGCGTTCCTCCACTGCCTTGCCCTATCTCTCCCTCGGCTACAATTACCCGCCACACCATCACCTCACACTGTCCTTCTCGCCTCACTCACTCCACGGACTCATCCCTTCCCCTGCTTTTCCCCCACTGCCTCCACCTATCTCTCCCTCCGACTATGTCCTCACACCACAACGTCTCCCTATCTCCCTCTGCGTCGCTCACACCCCTCACTCACCCCCACACCGTTTCCCGTCCGTACCGTCACCTTCTCACTCTCTCCTCCCGCGATCCTCACGCGGTTACCTCTTTTGTTTGCACCTCTCCTTTCTCTCTCATGGCCTCCACTCATTCCGCGCTCCTATCTCTCTCCCTTACCCGCACCGCCACCTTCTCCCTCTCTCCTCTGCGATCCTCCCTCGGTCCACTTTCTTTCCCCCGCCTCACTACACATTCTCACCCGTCCCTTCCGTACGTCACTACCTCCGTAACCCGTTACTACACACGCTACACATCCAACCATTTCACACTCAAATCAACACACAAATTTAGAGTTCATTACCGTACCTCCCGTTTCCATTTTTCTTCCTTGCGGTCGAATCTGCTCTCACCGTCCGCGATTTCCTCTTCTCCCCGCTCCGTTTCCTTCCTCTCTCCTTCTGGAACCTTCCTTCCTCTCCTCTTTCTCTCTCCCACTCCCCTTCTCCTCTGCTCCCCTTTTTCCCTCTTTTTCCGTCCTTTCCTCCTTCCTGCCTTCCCCCGCCTCCTACTTGAATCACCCCAGTTTTTTTTCTCAAAACGGCGTCGTTTTCCTCCTTGCAAAACGACACCGTTTTTTCCTTTCCAAAACGACGTCGTTTTCTCCCCTCTGCAAAATGACGTCGTTTTCTTCCCTCTGCAAAACGACGTCGTTTTCCCTTCCCTCTCTCCTTTTTTTTTTCTCTTTTCCCCAGTTATTACATTAACATTAAATAAGATTTCTAAAAAACATTTATTCGAGGTTTTTTTTATGAAATATGTTTATTATTATCACATGCATTTCTTAATTGAAACAATTATTCTTAAATGTATTAAAGTTAATTTTAATCATTATATTTTTAAAACTTTACAGGTAAAAAATATGAAAAAGAAAAGAAATAATTTTCCTAATTCTCTATTAAAATCTTTTTCTTATATAACAAGTAATTAATTGAAATAACATTGTAAATATAAAATAATAGTAAAAAAAAAATTTGAAACCCAATTGTATAAAGTGAATAATTCAATGAATAAAATAGTAATTTAATTAATTTTTAATAATTTAACATACACTTACCAACTTTGATTAATTTTAACAACAATATAAAATGATTATTGTAATTTGTTGAAGGTTAAATTCATAGTATTTAAACTATTAAGAATTAAAGTAAAAATTTAATGAATTCAGTCCAAAAATATCTTCAAGCAATTGTCCATGATTATGGATGAAAAGAAGGTGGGTAAAGATGAGTATAGATTTTATTTCTTATAGAATTTTTATTTCTTGCTCCGATCTTCATAATTATCTTCATCTTTATTTTTTGTGGAATTTATTTTATTTTATTAAATTAAAGAGAAAACTTGAATTGTGAAGTATAAATATAATAAAAAATATTATAATTGTAACGACCCCGGAATTTTAAAATGAAATATGTGTATTAAAAAGGTCAAATGCGGAAGCGGAATAAAAATTTTGATTAAACATCTCTTACACTAAAACCAAAAACGTACTCAAAGTATAAAAGAACAAACTAACTAAAAGAGAAACTTGAAAATAAAAGCTATAAATATGACTACGGAGTCTTCAGGCGTCCCCTTCACCGTCTTCCTGCGGAACAGGCTCGGGAACAATGTTTTCCTGATCTGAAATGATTAAATAAGGAATGAGCTACACCAGCCCAGTAAAGACATCACACTATCTCACCGTCACGGAGGTAAAGGTGGGTAGAAAACACAAAAAGACCAATGGAGCATAGTTTACAACAAATTCTTTTATCAATAATAAAATCCTTTACTATCCACTTACCTCGGTGAAATTCATAAAACAATATACGAAAGCAATAACATTATCATCATCACGAAATTATAGGAACTGTATAACATAATACTTATCACGCCTTTTGTATCTCAATCATTACACAACATATTTTTCCTTATTTACCAGCCTACTAGTATCCATGGGGATCCATAGGGGTCCTGCTACTCGTGAACCTTTAACACTTGTAATCAGATTCCAGGGCCGTCCCATACCCTGTCCGGTATGGGCGCCAAAACTATAAACCTCAATACCCCGTTCGGTATGAAGGTGAAACGGCCCGTCCCCATACCCCGTCCGGTATGGGCGCCAAAACACATAAGGTCTCCATACCCCGTCTGGTATGAGAGACCACAATTCCGGTAGGGTTCCCTACGGACCTGGTCCGTCCACCATCTCCCAGGATATCTAGTCAGGCTGACCACATTATACAATTATCAATTTACATAACCTTTCATTCCCCTTTTCCTCAGTCAACATCATCAAATCACACACAAACAAGCAACCAATAATTCATGCCAAGCCAGACAACATACAACATCGGGTTCTCAGTCATTCAACCCATAATCAATAAAACAGTGATATATGCACACGAAACTATGAAATGAAAACATCAGACCTCATACTGCACTTAAAACTGTAAAATAGGCCAAACAACAGCTGACCGACAAACACACCAGACTCGGGCTCCATTAGCGATCTTAAACAATTTCACACATCTATTGATTCATGAAATACCATTTTATCATTTATTGAACTTTAATACCGTGATAGGAAATAGGGTGAGGGGTCCTTACTTGTTTCGGGGTCCGAATACGGCTCTACAGTGCGCCTACAGGCTGTCCCTAATTTTCTCTGAATTTTTCCCGAGGAACTGAAACGCACTACTGGTACCTGCACGTGTCCCAAAAAATCCCAGATTAGACCCAGGGCCCCTTTTGGCAAATATTGCAATTCCGGCACAGCGGCTCCGCCGTGCTCCGGCGACGGTGCCGCCGCTTGCAGCGGCGATTCGTCTCGGGTTGGCTGTTTTCGGTCGTTTCTGGCCGAATTCGGCCACACTTGCATCGGTCCCTGCGATAAAACAACCCTAGGGCCCTCGGGGGACCAAAAAAATTACGAAAAATCGAAGCTTACCGGTGGCGGTGCTCTCGGGTGCGGCGGCTCTCCAGCGAGGTTCGTGTTTTGGTGATTCGGCTCCGATTAACCTGTAGAGAAAAGAATGGTGATCACGGTGATATAAAAATTGTATCAAACGGAGGTCGGGAAGGGCCTCATCGGAGGCAAAAATTGAGGAGGGTTGCGGCGGCGCCGCTGGGTTTCGGTCGTGTTTTTCAGCCGTTTGGCTGGAATTTTGGCTCCGATTTGGCCACAGGGGAACTCAGCGTGGAAAAACGAGCCGGGGGTATGAAATTTACCTCGATCGGCGGTCGAAAAACTCCCCGGTGCGGCGGCGGGTGGCGACGGCCGGCTCCTCCGGCGTTTGGTTCGTCTTCTCCGGCGAGGGCAGTCGGCTAGGGTTTTTGTGGTCAGGTGTGGGGGTTTTTTTTATACCTTTTTGCCTTTTGATCACAGCCGTCCATTTTGATTAAATTTGGGCCGTCCGTTCTTGATTTAATCTGGGTCATCCGTGCGCGTGCATCTGGGCCGTCCGTGCGCACGCTTGATCTGGGCCGTCCGTGCGCGCGGGGACGCATCTGGGCCGTCCGATTGCGCGCACGCGGATCGCCCACGTGGCCTGTTCCTGGGTCGACGTGGTCTCGCCACGTGGCAGGTCCTGGTTGGCCAGGGCTGCTGACTAGGCCGCTGACGTGGCGCTGACGGGGCGCAATTTTTTTAAATTGCGTTTTGACCTCCGGTTTCTGATTTTCTTTTCAAAAATACCCCCAGAATCCTAATTTTCACCCCTTTTTTCCAAAATCAATTTTAATTAAATCCAAATAATATTTTTACCCAATTTTACAATTATTATTATTTTTATTAATATTAATATTATTATTATTTTTTAAATTATAAATTAAACTAAATAAATAAAATACATAAAAATTAAAATTAATAAAAAATAATAATAAAAATGCTAAAATTATTGGGCGTTACAACTCTCCCCCCCTTAAAGAAATTTGGTTCCCCAAATTTGCCTCTTACTCTTGATCGAACAAATGGGGATACTTGGCTCTAAATTCTGATTCCAATTCCCAAGTAGCCTCTCTGGGCGTGTGGTTCTGCCACACGATCTTTACAAATGATATTTCTCGGTTGCGGAGTATTCTGCTCTCTTGGTCCGTGATACCGACCGGTACTTCTTCATAAGACAAGTCCTCTTGGAGTGGAAGCGGTTCATGAGCCAAGACATGAGAAGGGTCCGGGTTGTACTTACGTAGCATAGATACGTGAAACACGTTGTGAACCTGGGAGAGCTCAGGAGGCAGTGCTAGTCTGTAGGCAGCGGTACCAATCTTGTCTAAGATTTCAAAGGGTCTATTATATCAGGGGTTTAATTTTCTCCTCCTGCCGAACCTACCAATTCCCTTGAAAGGAGTGACCTTAAGAAACACACGGTCGCCTTTCTCAAACGCTAGGTCTCTCCTCCGGATATCTGCATAACTCTTCTGTCTACTCTGAGCTGTCTGAATGTTCTTCTTGATTTTAACTATCTTGGACGTGGTCTCCTCTACCAACTCCGGGCCGAACAATCTTTTATCGCCCACTTCCTCCCAACAAATCGGTGACTTGCACGGGCGCCCATATAGCGCCTCATATGGAGCCATGCCGATACTTGATTGGTAGCTGTTGTTGTAGGCAAACTCTATCAGGGGTAGATGGTCGTCCCAATGGCCCCCGGAATCAAGGACACAAGCTCGGAGCATATCCTCAAGTGTACGAATTGTCCTCTCTGATTGTCCATCAGTCTGGGGGTGGAAGGCAGTACTAAGAGACAGCTTTGTTCCCATAGCTTGCTGGAAGCTGCTCCAAAATCGAGAGGTGAACCTGGGATCCCTGTCGGACACTACTGTTACTGGAACCTCATGCAATCTGACTATCTCCCGGATATACATCCTTGCCAACTTGTCCAATGAATCGGTTATCCTGATGGCTAGGAAGTAGAAAGACTTGGTAAGTCGGTCAACGATTACCCAAATGGTATCGTGTCCTGAACGCGCCTTGGGTAGCCCCGATACGAAGTTCATGATGATATGTTCCCACTTCCATTTCGTGATCGGTAAGGGCTGAAGTAACCCACCTGGGTGCTGATGCTCTGCCTTGACCTGCTGACATACCAAACATTTAGATACAAAGTCAGCTGTATCCCTCTTCATCCCATTCCACCAGAACCGAGGTCGCATAGTTTGGTACATTTTGGTACTTCCTGGATGCATGGCAAACTTTGAACTATGGGACTCCGTCATTTTGGTACTTATCGGCGGCAGTGCTCTCGGGTGCGGCGGCTCTCTGGCGAGGTTCGTGTTTTGGTGATTCGGGTCCGATCAACCTGTAGAGAAAAGAATGGTGATCACAGCCGTCCATTTTGATTAAATCTGGGCCGTCCGTGCGATTGCATCTGGGCCGTCCGTGCGCACGCTTGATCTGGGCCGTCCGATGGCGCGCACGCGGATCGCCCACGTGGCCCGTTCCCGGGTCGACGTGGTCTCGCCACATGGTAGGTCCTGGTTGGCCAGGGCTACTGACTGGGCCGCTGACGTGGCTGCTGACGTGGCGCTGACGGAGCGCAATTTTTCCAAATTGCGTTTTGACCTCCGGTTTCCGATTTTCTTTTCAAAAATACCCCCAGAATCCTAATTTTCACCCATTTTTTCCAAAATCAATTTCAATTAAATCCAAATAATATTTTTACCCAATTTTACAATTATTATTATTTTTATTAATATTATTATTATTTTTTTTTTAAAATTATAAATTAAACTAAATAAATAAAATACATAAAAATTAAAATTAATAAAAAATAATAATAAAAATGCTAAAATTATTGGGCGTTACAATAATCATTCTATATATTAAAATTTCAATACAAATTATCTCATACAAAGAACATAAATTAAGCAACAAAAAAGCAAAAAAAAATTAAAAAAAAAAAGAAATATAAGAAAAGTGAAGAACAAGAGACTAAAAAAAGTTGTGAAAAACTTGGAGTCAAGAGGAGCTTATCGAATGATATTTTCTTATCTAATTTTAGTTTAGCATGGGAGCATAAGTTTTAGCCAAAAGAAAATATTTATGTGGAAGTGAAAAAGTAGAAGAGATGCTGCTTACTGTATCTACCCGCTGCTCATTTTAGTATATAATAATCTTAATTGCTTTTGAAGTCAAAGTCTGTAACGGCTCCGGAAATTTAAATGAAATATATGTATTAAAAATATCAAATGCGGAAGCGTAATAAAAATTTTGATTAACATCCCTTACACAATAACCAAAACGTACTCAAAACATGAAAGAACAAACTAACTAAAAGAGATACTCGAGATAAGAACTATAAATATAGCTAGGGAGTCTTTAGGCGTCCCATTCGCCGTCTTCCCGCGGAACGGGCTCGAGAACAATGTCTTCCTGATCTGAAATGGTTAAATAAGGAATGAATTACACCAGTCCAGTAAAGACATCACACTATCTCACCGCCACGGAAGTAAAGATGGGTAGAAAACAAAAATGACCAATGGAGCATAATTTATAACAAATTCAATTATAAAATCCTTTACTATCCACTTATCTCGGCAAGATCCATGAAAACAACATATGAAAATAATAACCTTATAATATCATGAAATCATCCACACTTTATAACATAACATATATCACACCTTTACATTTCAATCATCAGGAAACAGATTTCCTCTTTTACCAGCCTACTAGTATCCCTGGGGATCCATAGGGGGTCCCCTCTGCACGTGAACCATTAACATTTACAACCTGATTCCAGGGCCGTCCCCATATCCCGTCCGGTATGGGCGCCAAAACCATGAACCTCAATACCCCGTCCGGTATGAGGGTGAAACGGGCCGTCCCCATACCCCGTCTGGTATGGGCGCCAAAACACATAAGGTATCCATACCCCGTCCGGTATGAGAGACCACGTTCCCGGTAGGGTTTCCTACGGATTCAGTCTGTCCACCATCTCCCAGGATATCTAGTCAGGCTGTTCACATTATCCACTTATCAATTCACATAACCTTTTTGCCTTTTTCCTTAATCTCAATCATCCAATCATACAAAATATGTAAACCAGTAATTGACACCAAATAAGACAATACAGTACCGGGTTCACCATAATACAAACCATAATAAAAGAAACATAGTTCATGCATACGAGACCATAACATAATTACATCAAACATCATGCTGCATTTAATACTGGAAATTATATCAAACAATAACAGACCAATACTGTATCAGACTCGGGCTCCATTGGTAACCTTAATCAATTATACGTCTATAAAGTCACAAAGTACAATTTAATTATTTATTTAGCTTTAATACCGTGATAGGAAACAGGGTGAAGGGTCCTTACTTATTTCGGGACTGAAATCGACTCTACAGTGCGCCTACGGACTGTCCCTAATTTCCATAAATTTTTTTCGAAAAACTGAAAATCACTACCGGTACCTGCAGGTGACCCAAAAAATCCCAAATCAGACGTAGGGCCCCTTCCGGCCAATATCGAAATTCCGGCACAGCGGCTTCGCCGTGCTCCGACGATGGCGCCGCCGCTTACGGCAGCGATTCGCCTCGGGTTGGTCGTTTTCGGCCGAATTTGGCCACACTTGCATCGATTCCTGTTATAAAACAACCCTAAGGCCCTCGGTGGGCCAAAAAATCATGAAAAACCGAGACTTACCGACGGCGGTGCTCTGGGGTGCGGCGGCTCCTCCGTCGTGAGTCGTGTTTTGATGTTTGGCTCCGATCAACCTGTAGAGAAAAGAACGGTGATCACTGTGGTATAAAATTTGCATCGAACGGAGGCCGGGAAGGGTCTCATCGGAGGCAAAAACTGAGGAGGGGCGCGGCGGCGACGCTGGGTTTTGGCTGGGTTTTTCGGCCGTTTGGTCGGTGGTTTGGCTCCGGTTTGGCCATAGGAGGACTCAGCATCAAAAAACGAGCAAGGGAGAGAAAATTTACCTCGATCGGCGGTCGAAAACTTCCCCGGTGCAGCGGCGGGTGGCGGCGGCCGGCTCCTCCGGCATCTGGTTCTTCTTCTCTGGCGAGGCACTGGCGGCTAGGATTTTTGTGGTCAGGTGTGGGTGGGGTTATTTATACCCTTTGCCTTTTAATCTCAACCGTCAATCAAGATTAAATCTGAGCCGTTCGATCGCGATTTAATTCGGATTAAATCTAGGCCGTCCATCGTGATGCAATTTGGGTCGTCTGTGCTTGATTGAATCTGGGCCGTCCGTGCGCACGGGAACGGATCTGGGCCGTCCGATCACGCGCACGCGGATCGCCCACGTGGCCCGTTCCCTGGTCAGCGTTGTCTTGCCACGCGGCGAGTCCTGGTTGGCCAGGGCTGCTGACCGGGCCGCTGACGTGGCTGTTGAGGTGGGTGCTGACGTGGAACAATTTTTTTAAATTGCGTTTTGACCCCCGGTTTCCGATTTTCTTTTCAAAAATACCCCCATAATCCAAATTTTTACTCATTCTTCCCAAAATCAATTTCAATTAAATTCAAATAATATTTTTACCCAATTTTATCATTATTATTATTTTTATTTTCATTAAATTAAATTAAATAAAAATCAAATAAATAAAAATAAAAATAATAAAATAAAATTTTATTTTACTTGGATTTACAAAGTCTGTTAAAATAATAATAATAATTAATTACATCTGCAGTTGCCAAGAGAAACAACAGAGACAAGATATGCTGTCGGCCATTTTTTCTTATTTCCTCTCTCAGTCCGTCCATCCATCCATCCATCTATCTCCTTCTTCATCCCTACAAACCCTCCTCTCTCCCTCCATAAAATGGATAGAAAACATGTCAAATACTGTGTGGTAAGTAACTTCATCCTATAAACGGTTATATATGTGTATATATGCTATAACGAAGTTGGTGTTGATTTGATCCTGAATCATGACCAGGTGGACGCGTTCACCGACTCACCTTTCAAGGGGAACCCTGCTGCGGTTTGCTTGTTAGAGGAAGATAAAGACGACGAGTGGCTACAATCCTTGGCTGCCGAGTTCAATGTCTCTATGACCTGTTACCTAACTCGAACCGCTGACTCATCCACCGACACTTCAAATCCCAGGTTCCGTCTCAGATGGTTCACCCCTATCACCGAGGTTGTTACTAGGTTAATTCGTTAATGAAACTTTTTATGAATATACAGTTGATCTCATTTTTGTTACTGAAAAATAGACTATATATGAACATGAAATTTCATAGAGCATGGGATCCAGTTTCCTATTCTGGTCTGTCGGCGATCTTGTCTTGTGTTGTTTGATTAAACCTGGAATAGATGGGTTTAGTTTATCAGAAATTTAATTTTTGTATTTAAATTGTACTAAAAAAATTTCTTTTGACAAATTTGTGTTATTTCATTTCGATGAAATTTGGAATTAATAATCAGGTAATTTATTTAAAGTTTTATCTTAATTTTGTTTATATTTAAATTATATATTTTTAAATAATAGTAAATTTTTTAGTTAAATAGTTGATACATTTTTTTTTTGTTATAAAAAGTTATAAATTAAAAATATAAATATATATTTTTTTAAAATATTATATTATAATAAATATTTAAGTACTTAAATGAGCTTTACAAAAATATATGTAAAAATATTTTTACAGGTTGATATCTGTGGGCATGCAACCTTGGCATCTGCACATTTTCTTTTCTCTGGTGGTTTGGTCCATTCCAGCACAATTGAATTTGAGACTCTATCTGGAATTCTAACAGCGAAAAAGGTTCAAGATGGGAAAGCAATCAATTTCTCCCAAGCTCAGAATGGTGAAGCCAAGAAGCTGTCGTTTTTAATTGAATTGGATTTTCCTATATTCCCAACGACTGAATTCATCTCTAGTGAAGTTTCAACTATTGCTAGAGCCTTGAATGTGGCTTCTAATTCCATAGTCGAGATTAAGAAGACAACTAAGTTGGGCACTATATTGGTAAGTTTGACATAATATGTTTTTGTTAATCATTGTTCAACTGTTAACAAAGTCATTGAAGCTTTTGAAAATTTTGGTTACAAGTTATTATCCTATATATAAAGTATCAGAATAAGTTATGTTTATATCTCATAGTTTGATCTTATTTGCGATACCCTGTGTGTGAAAAATGATTAAAGTATCAAAATTTATTCTATATTATTAAAAAATATTTAAAATTTATACTATATTATTTTACTCTAAAAAATTTTTAATAGTACGTGATAAAATTTAATATTTATTAATCTTATAGAAAAAAGTAAGAGATGTTAATCTTATATAATAAATTTTGTATTTATAATGACTTATATATATATTTCTCATTCTAATTATCACTAGATATTAAAATTTAAAAATAATATGTACATCTGTAGGTTGTACTTCCTTCATGGAAGTCTGTTATTGAGTTGGAACCAAACTTCGATGAAATAATGAAGTGTCCTGGGAGGGGAATAATTGTCTCAGCTGAAGCTCCTCAAGACTCTGAATTTGATTTTTGCAGTCGATTCTTTTTCCCGAAATATGGTATCAAAGAGGTAATGCTAAAATTTGATGTAAAAATTATTAGATAATATCATTTTTACATTGCCAAGTATAAAAAATTGTAATGACTTGTATCTAATTTATAATTTAAATTAGAATTTTACATATACCGAGTTAGAGTTGAAGTTGTAAGAATTATTAGAAAACTTGAAAATAATCATTAAAGATTGTGAATATTACTGGATTTTCATATACTTATCTATTATATTCAGGATCCTGTTTGTGGAAGTGCTCATTGTTCTTTGACACCATATTGGAGTCAGAAGCTGAAGAAATTTGATTTCTTAGCATATGCGGTATGTTTTTAAACTTGTCGTTTATTTACTCAGATATTATTTTTATAGTGATATGTATATATATTTATAAATATAGTAATAATAAAAAATGCTTAATCATCCTTGTACTGGCGATATTGCATAGGCCTCATCAAGAAGCGGTGTACTAAACATTCACTTAAATACTGACAGCCAAAGGGTCCTTCTTCGGGGAAAAGCTGTTGTTATAATGGAAGGTCGTATTCTTGTTTAGATTTTTCAATAATTAAAATTCTCAACCACTAAACATATAATTATTGTGTTAATGTTATATCTGAATTTTTATTGTATCAAAAATATTTGGAAATATTTTATTTTTCATTTGACTCAATATAAATAATTTTTTTTTTTGCAATAAAGGAGAGAATTTACTGGAATGAAAATGAAATTAAAAATATATATATTTTACTTCATTCAGATAAAATATTTTATTATCAAAATTCTTTTATCTTCGTTAAATAAAAAATAAAAGAGAGAATAATATAAAATTATTATTATACAGAATATAATAATAATCTATCTAAAAAGCATGACTAAATCAAATAGAATTTATAAAAATAAAAAATTCAACACCATTTACTTTACGACGAGATGAAGAGTGTTTGTTATTTAATATATGTCGAGTAAATTAATATACTTTAAAATATAAGTTTTCAAATACTGAGTAAGATAAGATAACATATAATCTTTATTATTTTTTATCTATTAAATCTTAATATATATGTTTATAAAAAAATTGGACCCAACATAATCTATCTTCTTGGCACATTTTTTTTTTCTTCATCTCTGCCTTCTTGGCACGATTTATACTCTAACTCTTGATTCAAACATATCTGCTTATCAATGGACACGGTGGGGGGAATGCCGTCGCTATCCATAACGGACACAGAGGAGGGTGGTTGGGACCTCTCTGAAGTCATTCACGTTGGACAAGAGCACTAAGATTCTTGTTTCGTAGGGTGTTTTTTGACATAGGCAATGGTCAAACTTGATCCTATGCGCAATACACTGGCGGATGTCTGAAGAACTCTTCGTGGTGTCAGCATCATAGATTTGGGGGTGGGTCGTCTTCTTTTTTTATTGTTCCATAAGGTGGATATTTAAAGGATTATCAACGGAGGCCCTTGGACTTTTAATAACCATCTTTTAGTCACTCATAGAATCCGAGAAAACGAGGATCCGATGATGGTTCCTATCAATATATGTCATTTTTGGGTCTAGGTTCACTCTTTACCGGCAGCCTGTGTCTCGGAACATATGGCAAAACAGTTGGGCAATTTCCTGGGCGGCTTCTAGAGTATGATACCCGTCATGCCACCATAAACGCTTAGGGTGTCCTGAGAATCCGAGTAGCTGTTGATGTGATGAAATCGTTATATCAGCAGAAGAAACTACACATTTGTAATGGCAAAACAATGTATGCTTTATTCCAATATGAGAGGTTGATAGTGTTTTGTTACCTATGTGGCCGACTGTGTCACTCGAAAAGTTTCTGCAAATTACTTTTACAACATCCTGTGGTGGCGCTAAGGGCAGAGTGGGATGACTCACTTCGGGCTGCTCCTCGCCGGAATCTTCCACAGGTGAGTCGATGGTTACGTGATGTGATAGTTGACGGTTACTCGAATATAGCGGCAAACATGACGGGATTTTGGGCGCTAAAGGAGAGTGGTTTGGATTTTAAAATAGCAGTTAGTCACTCGACGACCTCGATGCCTGAGTTAATGAACTGTCCAATCAGGGGACCTCTGGGGCCCGACTACATGGATCAAGACATCACTGCAGTGAGCCCAACTGCAGGGGATATGTGCCCAATAAGGGAAATAAACTGGGCAACCCAGAAGGAAGATATTTGCTTAGTTCAAGATGATGGAAAAAAAACTTCTGTGAGTAAGATGATATTTTCTCTTCACTGTCAGTTCGGGATGCGACATCCAACTGAAGGATCAACGAGACCTAGTAATCAGGCTCGCTAGGAGCCATGAAGCTTTGGAACTGTTGGGGACTTAGCAACCCCCTGCAATTATAAGTCTTCGTGAGCTCATCCGTAAATTCAAGTTGTAAATGATTTTTCTTTCTAAAACATTAGTTGATAAGAATAAATTGAAAAGTATCAGTTGCAGAGTTGGGTTCACAAATGTGTTTGAGGTTTGGCAATCATGTGGACACATTTTTGTAATATAACGACACAGTCCTTTTCTTGACACCACGTTGATATGAAAATTGAATATGAGACTGGCAGTATATGCATGATAATAGGTTTTTTATTAAAAATTAATTTACAAATTAGAATATAATTAATTAGTTTGTTAATTGTTGAACTTCGTAAACTAGAGTCTCTATATATCATTTGGTTTGATTGAAGTTGTGAGTCATAAATTCGATTTATTATATTTGTTGGTGGTTATAATTAATTTTATTAGTTGTAATAGTGCCTATAAATAGGCATGTACTTGAAGTTTTTTTGAAATAATCAAAATAGAAAATCTTGAGTTTTCTCTTTAGTTTCTCTAATCTCTTCCTACTTTCTCTAATAAAGTGGTATCAGAGCTTAGTTTCTTGTTAAAATTCTAGAAATGACTAGCAACAATCTATTTTCTTTCCAATTTCCTCATCTTATAAAAGAAAACTATTAGAGTTAGTGTCTTCATATGAAAGTCATACTTGGCTAACAAGATGCGTGAAATATTGTAGAAAGAGGCTTTACTCTACCCAAAGGTGGAGGATCCTTAACTCAAAATGAGAAGGATGTTTTTGCAAGAACAAAGAATAAGGATCAATAAGCTCTTTCACTCATCCATCAAGGTTTAGATGAATCTATGTTTCTAAAGTTGGCCAACGCTACCAACGCAAAGCAAGCTCGGGAAATTTTGAAGAATTCCCTCCAAGGAGTTGACAAGGTGAAGAATGTACAACTTTAAACTTTACGAGGTGAGTTTGAAGCTTTGCAAATGAAGGATATTGAATCCATTTCAAATTTTTGCTCAAGGATAAAGTCTATAGTAAGCCAAATGAGGAGATATGGTGAGATGATGGAAGATGTTCGTGTGGTATAGAAAATTCTTCGATCGTTGCCACCAAAATTCGACTAGGTGGTTTGTGCCATTGAAGAATCAAATGATCTAGACATTTTGACATTTGAACAATTAGAGGGATCTTTATAAGCTCATGAAGAAAAAATAAAAAGAAGACAAGAAGAGCCTTTAAAACAAGTTTTCAAAGCAAAGACATCTTTGCTTACAAGATGTGTAGGATATTGTAGAAAAATACTTTACTCTACTCGAAGATAAAGGATCCTTAACTCAAAATTAGAAGGATGTTTTTGCAAAAACAAAGAAGAAGGATCAACAAGCTCTTGCACTCATCCATCAAGGTTTGGATGAATCTATCTTTCTAAAGGTGTCCGACACTACCAACACAAAGCAAACTCGGGAAATTTTAAAGAATTCCCTCCAAGGAGTTGACAATGTGAAAAATGTACAACTTCAAACTTTACGAAGCAAGTTTGAAGTTTTGCAAACGAAGGATGTTGAATCCGTTTCAGATTTTTGCTCAAGGGTAAAGTCTATAGTAAGCCAAATGAGGAGAAATGATGAGATGATGGAAGATGTTCGTGTGGTACATAAAATTCTTCAATCGTTACCACCAAAATTCGACAATGTGGTTTGTGCCATTGAAGAATTAAATGATCTATACATTTTGGCATTTGAACAATTAGAGGGATCTCTACAAGCTCATGAAGAAAAAATAAAGAGAAGACAAAAAGAGCTTTTAGAACAAATTCTCAAAGCAAAGACATCTTTGAATGATGGTGGAAAGCAAAGAGGACGAGTAAGAGGTAGAGGATGTGGTCGTGGCCGTGGTCGGGGTCGTGATCAAGCATTTAAAAGAAATGAAACTCAAGATGATGCCGATAATGAAGACAAAAGTCAACCATCAAATAGATGTCGTGGAAGAGGAAGAGGGAGAGGAAGAAGTAACTATACAAATTTTAACAAATCAAATATTGAATGTTACAATTGTCACAAATATAGACATTATGCTTGGAAATGTCATAACACTTTAAACGAGAAAGAGGAATAAGCCAACTTTGTCAATGATAAATAAGATGAGGAAGAAATAACTTTATTGCTAGCATGTAAAGAGGGAGACAGTGACACCCATAATTCATAGTACTTGGATAATGTAGCGAGCAATCACATGTGTGACAATAAAAAAAATTTTATGGAGTTTGATGAAAAGATTAATGGTAATGTTTCTTTTGGAGACTCTTCAAAAGTTCAAATTCAAGGAAAAGATACAATTTTAATCTCTTCAAAAAATAGTGGGCATATACTTATCATTAACGTTTACTATGTGCTAAAGTTAAGAAGTAGTATTTTGAGTTTGGGTCAACTTCTTGAAAATGGATATAAAATTCACATGAAAGATTATTGTCTTTGGTTTAGAGATCAAATTGCTAAGGTGCACATGTTAAAGAATAGAATGTTTATCTTGAATCTCAAAACTATTGAAACAAGATGTTTGAAGCTAGTGTGGAATGTGAAACATGGTGTTGGCATATGAGATTTGGCTATTTGAACTTTGGTGCACTCAAGGCGATGGGAGAAGAAAAAATAGTGAAAGAAATGCCATTAATCAACCATCCTAATCAATTATATGAAACATGTCTACTTGAAAAACATTCAAAAAGAAGTTTCCTAAAAGAAGCTACTACAAGAGTAACCAAGCTACTTCAACTTGTGCATGCCGATGTATGTGGGTCAATCAATCCACTTTTATTTGGTAAAAATAAATACTTTCTACTATTTATTGATAATTTTAAAAGGAAGACTTGGATATATTTTTTAAAGCAAAAATCAAATGTTTTTATTACTTTTAAAATTTTCAAAGCTCTTCTAAAGAATTCCATTATGTCTGTGAATCTAATGGAATTCGTCGCCCTTACACCACAACAAAATGGAGTTGCGGAAAGAAAGAATAGAACTATTCTTAATACGGCTAGAAGTATGTTAAAAGCAAAAAATATGCCCAAGGAATTTTGAGCTGAAGAAATTTCTTGTGCAGTATATTTATCTAATAGATCTCCAACATCAAGTTTGAAAGACATGACTCTCCAAGAAGCATGGAGCAGAATAAAACCTAATATCAACCATTTGTGAGTTTTTAAAAGTATTGCATATGCTCATGTTCTACAACAAGAGAGATCTAAACTCGATGATCAAAGTGTCAAACATATTTTCATTGGGTATGATGCAAACTCAAAAGACTATAAATTGTATAATCCAAGCAATGGCAAGATCATTGTAAGTATTGAATTTAATGAAAAACGACTTAGAATTGGGAGAAGAAAAAAAAAATGCTTATGATTTCTTTCCATACTTTGAAGAAAAAAAACCAAGAGACCACAGTACGTTTGCAAGAGTCAACTTTACCTCATTCTCCAACTCATGTCGTATAACCTATTTCTCAATAAAGTTCAAGTGAAAGGTCACAAAAGTTGAAGAGCATTCAAGATCTTTATGATGAAACTGAGAATATCACTAATTTTGATATAAATGATTTGTTTTGTCTTTTTCTTGACAGTGAACTAATGAATTTTAATGAAGCCATCAAAGATGCAAGATGGAGACAAGCCATGGAGGAAGATATCAAATCCATAGAAAATAACAACACATGGGAGCTATTCACTCTTCCTAAATGATATAAAGCTATTGGTGTCAAATGGGTCTATAAAGCTAAAAAATATTCTCATGAAAATGTGAAAATGTACAAGACAAGACTTGTGTGACTAAAGGATACAAGCAAAAACATGGGATTGATTATGATGAGGTTTTTGCACCAGTTGCTCGCATGGAGACTATTCGTTTGCTCTTAACTATTTCAGCTCAAATGAAGTAGAAAAATTTTTAACCTGATGTAAAATCGGCATTTCTCAATGGCTATCTTAATGAAGAAGTTTATGTAGGACAACCATTGTGTATTGTAGTTGAAAGGCATGAAGATAAAGTGTTGAAATTGAAGAAAGTTTTATATGGGCTAAAGCAAACGCCAAGAGCATGGAATAGCTGTATAAACAAGTATTTTGAAGATAATGGATTTGTTCGTTGCCTTCATAAATATGCTCTTTATATGAAGTATCATCATAATGATAATATTTTATTTGTGTATCTATATGTAGATGATCTCATCTTCATATTAACAATCCAAATTTGTTTGAAGAATTCAAAAAAAATATGTTACTTGAGAAATGACTGATATTGAGCTCATGTCTTATTATTTGGGCCTTGAGGTGAAGCAAATAGAAGATTATATTTTTATTTCTCAAGAAGGCTATGCAAGAAAAGTGTTAGAAAAATTCAAAATGCTTAATTGTAATCCTGTAAACACACCTATAGAATGTGGAGTCAAGTTATCAAAGTTTGATAATAGGAAAAAAGTAGATCCCACTCTCTTTAAAAGTCTTATGGGAAGTTTGAGATACATGATATTTACAATGCCTAATATTCTTTTTGCAGTTGGACTAATAAGTCGTTTTATGGAAGCTCCTATCACCTCTCACATGAATGTTGCTGAAAGAGTTCTACGTTACTTTAAATGTACTATTGATTTTGGGTTATTTTATTCATATTCTAATGATATCAACCTTGTGCGGATTTTGTGATAGTGATTTCACTGAAGATATTGATGATAGAAAAAGTACAACTAGTTTCGTATTTTTTATGGGTGATTGTGCAATTACATGGAGTTCTAAGAAGCAAATCATTGTTACACTATCAACTTGTGAGTTTGAATATGTGACAACAACCTCTTGTGCTTGTTATGTCATATGACTTAGAAGATTATTGGAAGAACTTCATTTAACACTGGACAAACATACTAAAACTTTTATTGACAATAAGTATGCATAAGCACTAACCAAGAATCCGGTATTCCATGAACGAAGCAAATACGTAGACACAAGATATCATTTTATTAGAGATTGCATTACTAAAAAAGAAGTGAAGCTCTAGCACGTAAAGATTGAAGATCAAGTGGCAAATATTTTCACCAAACTGCTCAAGTTTGAAGTTTTTCAAAAGTTACACAGCTAATCTTGAATTGAAAATGAAATTTATAAATAAAGAGAGAGTGTTAAAAATTAATTTATAAATTAAAATATAATTAATTAGTAAATTAAGGCCTAATATTCTTTTGAATAGGAAGGAGATCGACCGCATTATTCTGTCTCGAGGTTTGAGGCAAGGGGATCCGTTGTCGCCATATTTATTTATTCTTTCTGCGGAGGGACTGTCGGCGCTGTTTTGTCAAGCTGAATTGCATGGGCATATACATGGAATCCGTATTACCCCAAAGAGTCCGAGTATTACTCATCTTCTTTTTGCAGACGACTCTTTTTTCTTCTTTAGGGCAAATAGTGAAGAGAGCCAATATGTGAAGCATCTCCTTGGTCAATATGCATCTGTGTCGGGGCAAGCAGTCAATTTTCTAAAATCTGGTATTTATTTTAGTTAGAATACTATGGCCGATCGGCGGGTGTATCTGAACAATCAATTGAATATTCAGAACAATTTTGATCATGGGAGGTATTTAGGCTTACCTTCACTGGTAGGCAAAAGAAAGAAGAGTATTTTTGCTTTTTTGAAGGATATGTTGCAGAAAAGGCTACAAAGTTGGAATCATAGATTTCTCTCGCAAGCAGGAAAGGAAATTTTGCTAAAGTCAGTTGCTCAAGCTTTACCAACCTTCTGTATGAGTCTGTTTTTGATCCCGGCAAGTTTCTGTCAAGAATTGCAACGTATGATGAACAGTTTTTGGTGAGGTACAAAGAAAACTGGAAAGCGTAACCTTCACTGGCTTTCTTGGGACGGCATGTGCCATAGTAAAGACCAAGGAGGTATGGGTTTTAGACAATTAAAAGTACTTAATCTTGCAATGCTTGGAAAATAAGTCTAGCGACTTGTAAGTAACCTTCAGACATTAACCAGCTGAATACTCAAAGCAAAATACTATCCAGATGGGGATCTTCTAAATGCAAAGTTGGGAAGTAATCCTAGTTTTACGTGGAGAAGTCCGATTACAGCAAGAGATTGGGTGAGCATGGGATTACGGTGGGCGATTGGAACATGACAAAAGGTTGAGGTGTGGAATGATCCATGGTTACCGAGAGAGTCATCCTTTATGTGCAGAGTCCTGTTTTAGACAGTACGGAGGACATGTTGGTGAATGACCTGATGACTGAAGACTATTAGTTGGAACCCAGAAATGATCAAGGGTCATGTTTATTGAGGAGGAAGCAAATTTAATTCTTATTATTCCTCTCAGCCTGTTCAGACGGGAAGACAAATGTATCTGGGCGTTTGCATCGGATGGAAAATACTCGGTAGTATCTGCATATCACCACTTTCGCAGCCTGTACAAAAGCCCCCTTTGATAGGTTCCGATCTACATGGAAATTTGTGGGGTCAGCGATTATCCCACCTAAAGTTGAAAATTTTCTGTGGAGACTGCTCAACAATGCTCTGCCAACCAGGGTTAGATTGCAAGAAAGAGGTCTAGATATTGATCCGCGATGTCCGAAGTGTGAGAGAAATGAAACCAGGGAGCATGCCCTCTTGGAGTGTGATAAGGCCAGAAAGTGTTGGGAACTGTTAGGTCATCCCGTCCCAGGGTCATCAAATAATGACATTTCCTGCTGGTTGGAACGAACTGTAAGAACCGCTTCTGCGGAAGGTACGACAAAGATTTTCTGCTGCATGTGGAGGTTATGGCTAGAAAGAAACAAATTTATTTGGCATGGTACAGTGTCTGCAGATTTAACAACGATTTTTCTGATGCGCAAATTCTTAACGGAATTGCAGCAAGCCAATGAAATTAGGAGAAGAGGTCTGCTTTCAAATGATCAGGTTTCATCGATTGCTAGAAGCGGGACACCACCTGAAGCGGGCCACCTGGAAATGTAATGTTGCCACTGCTGTTTTTCACTCACTAAACGAGGCGGGTTTTGGTGTGGTTATCAGGGATGATTCGGGGAGGGTGCTTATTGCCTTCTCGAGCCGAAATCGTGGGTGTCTGGATCCATATTTGGCAGAGTTACTGGGATGTCGTAGCTGCTCTACAACATATTGTGCTAAATGTTCAAGGGAAGGGGGTGATTGAAATGGAAACGCAGAAGGTGGTACGCATTTTGCAAAATAGACAAGAAGAGAGCTCAGTGTGTGGTTTTATAGACGCAGATTGCTTAGAGTTACTACATAGCCGGCCGGATATTTCATTGCAAAGGGTTAGCCATGATTGTAACTTAGCAGCTCATCAATTAGCTCAGGCTGCATGTAATTTTTCTGATCATCATATCTGGGAAAGTCTTCCCCAAATTATGGATATAATATTTCCCAATTAATTCAATGTCATATTTCACTAAAAAAAAAAAACATATATGTTTATTATTTACTTAATATATATCTTAAAGGTTTTAAAGTAATTAGTTTTACTTTTAAACCTTAATTTAAATAATAATTTCAAATTTTAAAAAGATATATACATATATATATATATAACGAGCAACATAGGGAAAGAAAAGAATACAAATAAAGCCATTTATTAACTTTACTTGGAGAAAAAGGCAAGTCCAGTGACGCACCGACAGAGACTGAAGCCGCCGGCAAACGGCTACCTTCTTCTTAACTCCCATCAAAGATCGCCCTACCTCCTCTCTCTATTCTCTATCTGTTGTCTTTACCGAAACTCACTCTCACCCGGCGACATTTCCCTTCGTTACCGACTGGAGCATAAGCTGCTGTGTTCAACCTCCAAACTCCGTTTTTCAGCTTCGACGCGCATTCCTCCACAAGTTCTTCTGTGACTGCTTCTCTTTGTCAACTGTATGAGTTACATTTCCTTTCTTCATGTTTTTGGCTTCTGAATGTGCCTTCGATTTTTTTTTATTCGGGATTCATCCTGTCAGGTTTCTTGCCATTGACATTTTCTAGTTAAGCTCAAACGTGAACTAATAAAATAGGCTTTTTGTTGTTAAAAAAAAAAAAAAAAAAAAAAATATTGTTTGACAAAATGTTTGAAGAGAGTTTTCTATACTGCTCGTGGTTTTTTGCTATATATGTTCGCGTACTTATGTCTTTACTCTTGTTTCCCTGTTAGATCCGGTTGGTGAGTAAGTGTAAGTGTTTGGTTTGATTATGCCTATAAGGTGCTTGTTAATATGCTCCTGAGGAAAACCGTGGTTTCTTTATGGCTGCCATATGGTTGAAAACCTAAATGTTATAGCCCCTTAAATTGTTTATTTTCATGGATTGCATCTCGTTTTTCAGTTTCGTTTCTTTTCTTGCATGTACAACATGGAATGTGTATGTGCATGTGGAAATCTTATTGTGTGCAGTTACTTTTAGATTATCTGGGCGTTTTTGCTGTTTTCTAAAAATTTTAAATTACAGAAATTATTCCTTAACCTTTAAGTAAGGATTAGTTAAAGGGCGGTTGTAATGATGGTGTAAATCGAGTTTTAGTGAAGGGGTATGCCCGTTAATTTTGATTGCTATTCTGCTTCATGCTTTATAGGGGCTTGGTTTTAATCATTTTAGGTCATGTCCATAAAAAACTTGCTTTACCATCTTTGAATGACTTCATTTTTTTATTTCATTAATCATTAATGATTTACTTGGCTTTATTATTGTTACTATTTCATTTTATTGTTGTGAGTACCTGGCTTTTTCATTATTTTTTTGTGAGATAAAAGTAGAATATATAAATGAAGGCAGTAAAGGTATTATCACTCACGTACGTAATGGAGAAATATAGAAATCAATCAAAATGTCAATCCTCATAAGTAACATGAGGATTGCCTTGGAGCAAAACAGCTAGGGTTATCATCGAAGCTCATTTGTTCCTCTATTTCCAAACACCCACAAAGTAGCTGAAGGGACGAGAGAAATTGTTTTCTTCCTTTTATCACCATGGATACCCTACCTAGGCTAAGTCTCATCCACCACTTGGCTTTTTATATTTTGTTTTTGAGCCAATGGTGAAACCCCATAAGTTATGTTTTAAAAAGTAATATGCACTATTACATAAGTACATATGTCTATGCATATATATGCATGTGATTTTTTTTTTTAGTTTCTTCCTTGTAGTTCTTTTCTTTGATGGATGTTTTTAAAAAAATTAATTGTGTCTTGTATAAGCACTGCTTTTTAGTTTCATTACTTTTATCTATTACTGGCACATATTGGTCATATTAGATTTAGGTCTGCAAAGGACAATTAAATCCTATTTGTTGGAGCTAAGAGAAGGAGAAAGCCCCTTTTTTCCCATTTATTTATTTATTTTTCTACCCTGTTTCTTTTTTCATCCTTGATAGGTTTGCAATATTTGTCTAATCCTTTGAAGAAGTTTATATCCAAAAGACAGGTTTATACAAACTTGTGTGTCCACTGTAAATAAAATATAGACAATTGTACACAATTCATGTCCTATTGATTATTCTACATTGTACCTTGCACAATTTCGTCTTGTAATTAGTTTCCCATACTTAATTTGTATATTGACCAGTCCAAAAGTATCGAAATCCGCATAGTAGATTGCTGGTGACTATCTTAGTGGTATTTCCTTATCAGACTGTTGAGCTTAGGTAAGAACAATGTTCCGTGAATATTTTTGTTGTATTCTGGAAATTCTGGAAATGCATGGTTGTGGTTTGGTGGCTATTTTATTATTTAAAGAAATGAAAGGGAGTTGCGATTGGCACCAAATGATGTTACTGTTATTTGTTTGCTCGCAGCTTCAATCTCTTGGTTTAATTGATGCAGGAAATATTTCCTTTCACTTCTAGAAACAGGGAAATATGCTCTGTTGACAAGTTCGTTCACCACTGTTGAGCATTAGATAGTTTAAGTGAGGGTACACTTTTGAAGAAGGTCTACTCGTTAGCTCAGTTTCTTTTACCAGTTAAGAATTGAGCAGATTGGTAAGTAAGATGGAGGGAGAAAGTGGCCAAGAAAATCCTTTACAGTTGAGATCCCTCACTTTTGCCGGGAATTCCAATTATGGCTCTTATGGTTCTGGAGACGATCAAAACCAGCTATTTCCTATGTCAGATGGAGTGATTGAAAGCCAGCCTGATACTTTGTCATTATCTCAGTGGCTTCATTGCTCAAAGACACCTTGCAGTTACGTTGAATTTCTCACAGGAAATTCCGGATACCTTGAGAATGCTCCAATTGCAGATTTAATGGAGTCTGTTGCTCTGCCTGGTGGTGGCATAGATGCTGTTGAGAGGGTCTCTGAGGTCCAAAGAGGATTGTTAAAGAATGATCTTGAGAAGGCTTTTGCTCCTAGAGATAATGATTCTTCCTCTGACATGGATGCTTGGAAGTTAAAGCAATGTACCTGTATGCTCAATAGCAACTTCCATGAAGCCTCAGTAAGTGCATGTATCAGAGAACTAGTGTTGAAAACCATTTGCCCCACCGTGTCATTCCCGATGAATTTAGTTTAAACTGTTGTCTGTGTTCTTCCACGTTAACTGCAGATATTGAATGTTTTGTATGACAGGTAAGTTTTCTCAAGCTGCAAGATGGAGGATCAATCTACTCAAAATTTCAGACCTATGCTCAGGTGAAGAAGTTTCTTCTTCTTTCTTCATCATTAAAACAATTTTTCTGTCTCAATGTGCCACATTTCGTGCTAAGAATTTGGCTATTGATGATGGTATGATTAAAATGTTGTGCAACAGAATCAGACTTTTGGGACACAAGAACCAAGTGGAAATGATTGTAATTCCTTTCGTTTTCGTTCCAAGTATGGAGTCCAAACATCAGGTTTCCTGTCAAAGCCACGTAATAGGAGGCCAAGACAAGGAACCTCTGCAACTGATCGTGTAAGCAGAACACCTTTCTTGAAATACAGCATATTTGTTGTGCTAGGTTGGATATTAACCTTATTGTCTTGTGCATGAAGAAAATGAATCATGATTGTTATTCATCTTTCTTGAATTAATAGATTAGGGATTGTTTTGCTTGGCTGTCGCCAGACTTTTTACTGTTTTGCATTTCTTTATTTCAATTCAGCAACGCAGATTGCGAATTGCTGATAAACTGAAAGCACTGCGAGGACTGCTTCAAAATTCTGAGGTAAAGGCATGTTTTTACCTAAGAACCTCAGGAAAATGCATTCAGGCCATTTTCTTGCACTTTCCATCAGTTTATATGTTAAATAGCTTTTCTTTTTTCCCCAACTCTTTGCCGTGTCTGCAAAAAAAAGGATTTTGGGATACAGCTTAATTTTACAGTAAGATTCAGCTTTTAGATGCGGAAAATTGCATATATCTCTGTATTACCATCAATCTTCAGTTTAAGCATGTAAGTTCAGTTGGAAAAATCAGATTTATGAATCTTTCAAATTCATTTTCCATTTACTGCATATTTCAATGAACTTCTAAGAGATGACAACAGCAAAAATCAACAGATTGAATATGATATACATTACACTTGGTATTAGTCTGTACTTTCTCCATTATCAGTCTTCAATATGATGTAGACCGCTATGTTTGCTCAGAATGGGTGGGAGTTCATCAATCTAACTGCTTAGTTCTTGGTTTTGTAGGGTAGCCAAACATCTGTAGTTGATGATGTTATTGGCCATATCAAGTTTCTGCAATTACAGATAAAGGTAGTTATTTTACATGTTTCCCATAACCATGATAGCTGCACAACCTATGTTTATCGTGTAAATTGCTATCTAGGATATGAGCAATGACAAAAGAACGATGGAATATTCTGTCTCTTAGCTTTGAATCTTAGGTTGCAGTTGGTTCAGTTCTCATTCAGAGTCTACTGTACTCCTAGCTATAATTTTTATGTTAGTCTTAATATGCATAACTGAAACATGGTTTTTTGTAGAGTTTAAAATTTTATCGAGGAATTCAAGGTGGGAATCATTATAACTTGCAGACTGCTAATTATTTTCTAATTATGCATGTTAAACATTAGTATGAAAATTTAACATGATGCAGCCTAAGATCACTAATCTGACTTTGTAAGGCAACTCAATTTTGCAGGAACTAAGTCGAAGTAGATTGGGAGGGGAACCGACTTCTCATCCTTTTATTTTTCTGGAGGTATTTGCCATCTTGTGCTTAAGTTTTATGAATTGGATGGAAATTAAGCAAGTAGAATTGGTGATTGATTATTTGCAGGGATATGGTCACTATATTCTCCATGAAAAGACAATGAATGGACCTCTTGAAGACTTGATGGGAAATCTGCTTGAGATGAATCCATCTGAAGCAACCCAATTGTTGGAGAGTAGAGGCCTCTACATAATGCCTATATCTTTTGCCGAAGGGTTCTGCCAAGCTGCGTAGATATCTTCCTGATCTTATTACATAAACATCTAACAATTTGACTACTTCCTTTTCCATGGCATGAGGAGAAAAGCTGCTAAGCAAAAACTATGCTCAGTTTGTTTTACAGTGAGAATGATTTAATATTTTTCAGTAATTGCAGTATAGCCCTTCCAACCGAGGCTAATTTTGACGAAAATTATATATTGGTTCTTTGTTTATTCCCCTTTGCCCTTCGTTTTGGCTGGGCAGAATGGAAACAAAAGAGGCACTCGTGAGTCTAATTTCCTTTTTGCTTGTCCACGGTTGGAGATGTTTTTTTTAACTCCATAGGTCAGAGAACACAGTGATTTTAATCCTTAAATGTTAATAGTTGAAGAGGTATTATTTCCTATGGTTATAATTAACGTTGTGACATTCAATTTATGTTGACACTTTTTGTGTTGATTAAAAATTCCCCAAGTTATGGACTTAATTACATGCAGATTCACTGTTTAAAAAAATTATAATTAGATCTATCTATTATGATTTCATTATTGAAAACAGGAGAGTTTTATAGGAATAGTTGGCTCTGAGCCATCTAACAGTACATATATTTTCTTGTCATTCTCATAATATATATATATATATATATAGATATTTGTATGTATATATTTATGTATGTATACCTTTCAAGACTTGTGATCATGAGTCATGATTAAGAGAGAGATTAATAAGAATCACCAAACTAAAAATAATAAGGTAATATTGGCCAGATCAGATGATGATAACAATAATAACAATAATTAACAATGTAGTTGAAACGTAATGAGATAATCTTGATGTATAATGGGATAGCTCCCTGCTTTTAGTATGATCATCGTATTAGTCGCCCGGCACAAGGAAAAGTGATGGCACATGTTTCATCAACAATAACTGTGTAATTGTGGAAAGGTTTGGTCAGGAACGAGGGCAAGTGAACTAATAGATCACAAACACATTCAACATTCATTTCCCTCAACCACCTGCAACATTCTCGCTCCTGTGGAGTCTCCTGGTGCCTACCCCTATGTCGATGCCTATGTCCATGGCCATGGCCGTGCTTATGATCATGTTCTTTATGCTCACCCGCCTCAGGAGATGGAGAGGCGATGGAACCAAGCACTGATTGTCTGGGAGAATAAGGGAGCATTGAGCAGGCATAATTAACGAGCACATACTGGGAGGAGCAAAGTGGACGAGGTGGGGGAAGGGACCTGATTGGTTCGCAATCAGAACCCTCGGGAAGCAACACCAAAAGCAGCACCACAAAGAAGGCTAATGTCTGAACCTTACTTGCTTCCATGCGAGCTAATTATGTAAGGAGAAATCAGATGGAATGAGTGTTAACTATATCCCAGATATATACCATTGCTTCAATCATATATATATACACCCACATTTATCATAACTCCTGTTTTCATTCTTAGTTAGGATTTAGGAGAGTGAAACTGTCTTCTTGTTTTATGTTTTATTTTTCTTCTTGAGAAAAGATTGTTAGTTAATGTTTTGGAAAAGTTCAGGTATCCGAACATTTGTGCATGTCTCAATCTCATGCTTTTGGAGTGATGATTTATTAATAATTAATCTTCTTGCTCACTTATTGTCCCCATATAAAAAGACTATATATATTTACTAAACATGATTACATGCATTTCTTTCAGGGGGATTTACATTATAATTTTTTTCTTTACTTGGAGACTTCTAACCCAACAACACAACTTCAAAACGGGATACCATCTACTCCACATAACTACTAGGGCGTATGGTGTTTTGTGGTTGCATTTGTTTTTATTTTCATTCAATTCCTAATCGGCTCGATTTCTACTTCTAATTTTTATATAGCCCAAGTATGTATACTTGAGTACATATTTTCTTTTTTCAATTTTCTGAGTTATTATGATTACTGCTTGAATTCTTTTATTGTAGGAATTCAATTTCTACACTCTAAAGTGGGAGTTGAATTCCTATAGCAAGAAAATTCAAGATACTGGTAATGGTAACTGAAACACAAAAAATTATGTTCTTACTACCCATATGAAGACTAAAACTAAAAATTGGAACTAGAAATTAACTAAAAAATTGAATATGAGTTAAACCAAAAGTGAAAACAACGAACAGAGAGTGGAAAAGCCTAGACATCCGATGTTGCAACCGAAACTCTATAAACGAATATGTTAAGATGTTATGACGCCATTAGTAACAGTAAAAAGCAATGAGATAATAGACACAGTTCATATGGTAAATATTAACATGCAGCAGCCACAAAAAATTAACAATGTAAGTATCATGTTTTGAAAGGTACGCCCAGTTTACTACCTCCTAGGCATTTTAGTTTATGGCAATTAATAGCTTAATGGAGTATTAATTGAGTACAAACACAATCATCAGAGAGTTCACATGTACTTTTAGATATTATTCAGAACACATTTCATGCATCATTTTCCTATTCTTCATTTTGATTTTAGGTCAGAAGTTATTCGCATTCCAAAATCAGTTTTCATGAACCTGCTAGTGTGTAAGAATGCCAGGTTTGCAGTGTCACATTGTTAATTTTCATTTGGTTTAGGCCTAGTAGATCCCAAGATCAAGAATCTCAAAAACAGAAGTCTGCATCAAAAGATCCAGGCTCAAACTACTTTCAACCTTCAAATAAAAAAAAGTAACAAATTAATATCGTCTTTTTTCTAATACGTGCATAAAAGAATGTAAGCTGATTCATCATAACTTTGAAATGCAAATTTTCACTACCCTATAAAATTTTAGCTAATTCTTGAAAACATGACCTTGTGCAACTAGAAAAACAATTTCTTTGTACTTCTTGAACACCTAATCGCTGAAGAAGTTCTCTCAAAATATTGCTAAAAGAAGTTCATTTATGTACCCTCATCTGCCTCTTCATGCATGAAATTTATTTCCAAGAATTCAATATATCTCGGCAGATATTTAGGGCACCCAAGACAAATACCAGATGAAGTAAAATGGATACAGTAATTTCTAGAAATAGTAGCACTTTTTTTGTATCAAGGTGTATTAGATATATCATAACTAACGCATTGATCAAGTACACTAAATATATAATGAGTAATTAATATAATACATGGTCCATTTTGTACAAACTAATCAGTTCATCACAAGAAAAATTAGCAAAATGAATGAAATTCTGTGTACCTGCCACTGCAAAATTCTCTACTAGAGATGCCAGTCACAATCTTGAGAAATTTTCATATTCACAGCTGCTCATCACAGCCACGCTCATCCATTTTCTTATTCCTCATTGCCATCATCTCCATGTCCTTCTTAAGCTCCTCTTTTTGCACCCTCAAGTGCTCTGCTCTATCTCGCCACCCTTCCTCCAACAACTCAACAAACTTATCTTTTATCTCATGCAATGGATCCTGATCAATCAAATGCTCATCCTCATATGCTTCTCTCAGAACTGCAGTCTTTATCCCTCCTTTTAAAGACATATAGAAAATCCCTGAATGCCTTGTGAATACACTCGAAAAGGCATTAGAAAACCTGTACTCATCATTGAACTTCCCCAATATTGGCACTGGAACCCTCTTAAATATTGAAAGGGAAATCAATTCATGGAGAACTCCAACCATCCTCTTTTCCATTTCTGGAGATGCTCGATCCAAATGTGACACATCTTCATAAGGGGATATATAGTCTCGTTCTAACCAATCCCTTACCCACTCCCTCATTTCCTTTTTCAGGAAAAAGCCTGGCGGCAACTTAACATTGAAATTAGGCCGAACTCGGATGCCTGCTAGCTGTGATTCTTCTTCAGCTCTTTGCTCAATAACCGATCTTGAAAACTTAGGGTCCCATGAAACCAACTCCAAGAATGATTGCCCCTCTCCAGGGGACCCACTTAATCTAAAGAAATTTGGGTAATTAGGCACTAAATTGACCAAAAAATCATTGGGGAACCCAAATTCCCTCTTTGCTTGAATCAATTTATCGGCACTAATCACTCTATCTTTCGACATCATCAACAATTTACACAGTTTGGACACAATCAACGGCTCATTTTTCCTATATATCATTTGCTCTTCTTCAAGAAAAGCTTTAAGCTTGTCACTAGGACACACAAATGGGACGAGTTCAGATTTGGGTCTAATCCTATCATAATAAGTGTCAAATAAACCTGGGTTTCGATCAAGAAAAGTTTTGATCTTAATATTAAGGCGTAATCTCTCCCGCCTTTTGTTGAGGTAGCGAAGCGGAATTATTTGACCAGGTTCATTGAGCACTTCCTTGATGACCCGGGCACACATTTTGTATTGCTTATCATTCTCAATTGCCTGATCTAGTTTCACATCTTTTCGCCAAACTACTTTGAGACTTGAAATGGATTTAATTTGAAGGTTAAGTTTAGGGTTTATGTGAATAATGGGTACGGCTTTGAGATTTTGAATAATGTACGAGATTTTTGGCCATTTGAATATCATACCTAATAATCCACAAAAAGAATATCAAAGAAGGATTTTTTGGATTTTAAACCTAAATTCATAAGACATGATAAATCATTGCATTTTAAGTAGTCAAGAATAATGAAGCAGTACTATGATGCTGTACCTGCTGCTGCTGCACTTCCTCTCAGCTAATTACACCTCAAATTCCTACAATCAAAATGGTAATCACATAAAATTCAAATTAATATAAGGTGAAAGATAGAATCATGGTTTTTTTTTTCTGATTTGGCAGAGAGTTTAAGATACGTAACATGTTTACCAATTAATGATCCTAAAATGTGTAACATAGTTAGAACTTGTCACATAATCTTCACTTAAATTTTCAACCACAGGTAAAGGACGTTCTAGAACTTAAAGTAAGATACTCTGGAAATAACTCTGCTTATGCCACTGGTGATGAACTCACCATGGCTATTCAATGTCGAACTCAGAGTTTTTCTACTACATAGGTGGGTGAGGTGGGGACCGTCGAAGAAGTGCCTTGACACGCCACAGCCACTGTGACTCCTTTTATGCAATTATGAACTCCATGGAACTTTCTCGATTAATAACAAGAAGCTCAATCAAACAAAATTATCCAAATGCCCAAAATTTCGAACAACTAATAATCCCAATTTACCCTGTGATAAATTCAACATTTTGGAGAAATGATAAGCTAATATGATAACTTTTGTGCTCAACATTAATGAAAACATAAGTTGAGGATTAGAATCTCCATGAAGTTAGAGCATCTGTGTGTTTAACCAGCAAGCAAAAATGAGATATCTGCTAGGACCGAAGTAAAAGCATCAGACTCAGACAAGTAAACTTACTCAGATAACTAAAATCTAGTAACTGAATGTAATTAAGAACTTATCCATCAAGGAAAACAGCACAAGCAGATACTCCCGTTAAGCAAAGATGACTCCAATTTGGTTGCAGTTATGAGCCCCAAATGCATTTATAAGAACCTTATAGGCAGAAAAGATTAACAAGCATCTGCATTAGTTTTTCATATATGTTCTTGAATTCTTTAACATTCCAGTTACCTATTATTCTCATTATTTATTTTATTAACAAATAGAATAAGTGGCTTGTTTATTATTTAGAAAATAAACATATAAATAGACTTATTTAACTTATAAACTCATGATACCCCAAAAATCCAGCACCTTATTTTTTGGAAAAAGGAGTTTAGCAGTTTATATGCTACTACAAAAATTTAAGTTCTATAGCTTATAAGCTCCTATATTTCAAGCCGAGTAAAACACTCTCCTACATATAAAATTGAAGTTCTGTAGCTTATAAGCTCCATATTTCAAGCCGAGTAAACCACTCTCTTACAAAGAACTTGGAAGTACTCCCAAAATTCTACTTTTTTGATAAACTTAAAAAAGATAAATATATTCTAGTTGTGGTTATAAGCAACTTATGAGCAGAAAAATAATAATAATAAGCATCTGCGCTAGCTTTTCTTATATGTTCTTGAAGTTCTTTAACATGTCTCCTTACCTATTATTTCCAGTATTTATTTTTTTAACAAAATATGATAAGTGGCTTGTTTATTATTAAGAAAACATTGATCAGTACCCACTACATATGAGTTGCTTATAAGCACTGCTTTAAGCATATTTCTTCCATAGTCTATACACCCTCTTAATCTAAGTATTTTATTTCCTTCTTTCCTTATTCGGGTTTTTAACATCCATTCTTTACTTTTAATCTTTGTTATTATGAGGTTGAACAACCAATGGCTATCCTCTCAAGACCCATGTTCACATATAAACATATATTGTTTAGGTCTAAACAAATTACCTCCTGTTGTAGGATGTTTCCTTAAACCCTTTCTTGTCTTGCTTCAATTTCCAGAACTTTTTTGCTACTAAGATAGACCTATATATTTGTGGCATCTAACCTTACCTCAATCGAGTTAGTGGCAACTCCTCTTCCCTGTAATTGTATTTCATTACATATAAGAAAACTAAGTGTGGTCGCTACAACATGGCAACTCTCTAACCCTGAGAGCTTGGGTGGAGCCACTCCCACTCTTGTGATCTTCTTGCTTCATTGCAACTTCCTAAACCATTTTTCATTTTTTTTTTTGTACCCCATTTCACGGACAGATACCAGATACACTAGTCTTGAGCACAACTCAATTGGCAAGCATATACCTCCTCTTTGATGCAACGTCTTCATTGATCTCACCAATGATTTCATAACCTGATTTTCTTAGGTAAAATCTATTCCTGTTCCTCTGAAATTTTTTTAAAAATGCCTGCTATACCTTTCTTGTTATTATCTTTATTTTATTTTTCATTTTCCTGGTTCTCTTCTGCAATCTGTTTCCTTTTAACAAAGCAGCTTTGCTATGCCTTTTATTTACTGATTATTAAAAAAAAAAAAAACTTGAACTTGAGATTCTATGTGAGGTATAGTTAAGTTCCAATACACAAAGAATAATGAACGCATCAGAATTTAAAACATTACCATGCTTGAAAAATCTGCACTGAAAATTCAATCACAGCACCATAGAATACATCCCAGAGAGATAAAAGGAAATTGCTTGCAAATAAAAACCTGATAGAGGCAGCATGCAAATATTTCAGCGAAGAACTATCTAAAGCAATCACAGACAAACCAATCATTATTAAGAATCGGTGAAGTATACAACATAAATTCACAATGTCAATCGAATTCTCAATAAACAGAGCACTCGAAACAGAGTTAAAAAGGATTACCCGCAGGTAGCTCCTTCCCGTTTCATAGCTGCAGCCTTCGAGAACGAAGGTCGACGGTGAGGAAGTGATCAGTCTGTAACTAACTTGAGCAAAAGTACAGTGATAAAAAGCCTGGCAGCTCGAGGCAACGCGTCGATTGGCACTCAATATTTGCGTATAAGAAGGAAGAAACGGCACTGATTGGGACGAAGATTAATGGTGAGTCGGTGGCAACTATTAAATAGAATTTTACGCGAAATAAGAGCTGGGTCTTTGAGATTGATGAAAATGAGCCTCGGATTGGTTGGACAGCAAAAAGCAGTAAGGCTGTGGGGATTGAGACTGATTCGAGGAGGAGAAGGAACGCTGTGGTCGATGATCGGTGTCTATGGTGAATATCAGGCGAGAGTTGAAAGAGAAGGGAGCGCCTAAAGGGATATTCAGAGAGGATAATGGAAGGTGGAACCACTACGGCGAAGTAGCAGGAGCAGCGAGGAATAGTTTTGGGGAGAAGCAGAAACTGACCGAGCGCAGAGTAGGGAAAGACAACATATGGGCCTAAATATGTGTCTGGATTGGGCTTGGATAAATCTCTTTGTGAAGTAAGGTAAATTAAAATATATATTTAAAATGATAATAATAAGTTTGAAAGTAACAAAAATTTATAATTCAATTCAATATAAATTTTTAGACATACAAACACATATAATTATTTTTTTATTTATATCTTCCTTCCATTTCATAAAGCTAACTAATAAATTAAATACAAAAATGAAGTTAAATTAACTGTAAATAAATAAATTTAAAAAAAATTCAATTTATTAACTTGTGGAAATAAGACATGGGAAGTAGTATATATTCTTAAAATCAGTAATTATTTTTTATGTCTATAAATAAATATTGTAAGTACGTTTTAATAAAGAAAAAATTACTCATTTTTCGTTAATTTCATTGTTGTGATGTGGAAGTTTTTCGTACATCCCTTCATTTATTATTTATAATAAAAAAAAATTGGGAGTCAAAGGAGTTGACAAAAATAAACCATGTGAGAGATTGATTTTCCCACTATATTTGTCACTAAATCCTCCCTCAATAATTTCTATTATAACTTCTCTTCTTTTCCTTTTCCTTCTCAAGAATATTTTGAAGTCGTATCTCTTATTTGCAAAAATGTTACATCAAATGTAATACTCGAATCCAAAATTTAAGTCCGGAATAATTTAATAATAATGATGAAATAAATTTACAAAATTAATTTTAATTTTTGTTAAATTTTTGAAAAAAATTGAGTTTTTGATGCA
Source organism: Carica papaya (assembly GCF_054855325.1). NCBI lineage: Eukaryota > Viridiplantae > Streptophyta > Magnoliopsida > Brassicales > Caricaceae > Carica > Carica papaya. The sequence continues at coordinate 36,045,474 of NC_142311.1, forward strand.
TTTAAAAATATTTTTAAAATTTAGGACCAAAATAAAATTAAGGGATGATCTAATTAAAAGAAAATTTAGAAAACTAGAGTAAAAGTAAAAGTAATAAAAATTTGGTCACATAGACTGTCACGTCAGTAGCGCAGTTGGTTGCTGTGTGCAGCGTGGCAGACACATGGACATGCGTCCATGTGGGAAGTCACGTGGGCAATCTGCATGTCAACAAATCCAACGGCCCAGATCTCTTCCTACGAGCACGAACGGTTCAGATCTGTTTTCTCTTCAAGCATGATCAAACTGCTAGATTTGATCAGATCGTACAATCCATATTAATTCCCCAAATAAGAGCAATCCAATGGTTGTGAGTGGACCACTTGTTCCTACACGGACGGCCCATATTGACATGGAAAAGGTATATAAACATCACATCCCCAAAATCCTAACCCTAGCCACATTTGAGCTCGCTAGAGAAGAAAAAGGGCGGCTGAAAAGAAAACCAACCGTCGTTGCCACCACAGACGCCGGAAAGGTAAAATTTTCTTCTCTTTTCGTTCAAAATTTGATTTCGAACCTCCACACACCCATATCGGAGACAAAGCCAAAAGGGAAGTCGAAAATCGAGAGAGGAGCTCGGCCGAATCGCCGCGACTAAGACCCAAAAACTGCTCCGATGAGCCATTTCTCATTTTTCATTCCCTTTGATTTGCCTACCATTGTGTTCCTAATGCTTTTCTGGTGCAGGTTGACCAAATGGAACCCCCGGCCGTGAGAGAAGAATAGCGAAGTTGCACCATCGGAAAGCTCTTCCCTTAATAATGCCCCGGGTTTTCCCTTTTTCGGCCAATAGAGACCACATAACCACGTTTTTTATAAGTTTTCGTGCAAAATCAGTCAAAACTGACAAAAAAAATGATCGAAAATGGCTAGGCCGAGAAGAGACACCGCTGTGGGTGGCAAATCCGGCTGCGGAGCACGGTGGTGCAAATTGGCTGAAAAAATTTAAAATGCTTATTTTTTGTCTTTTTGGGGTATTTTAAAATACGTCACGCGTGTTTTGATTTATGTAAAAAAAACTCAAAAAATTCGAGAACCACCAGGAAGTGTAATGAAAGAGACAGTGTTTCAAACATTAAACACCAATTTGGGGTAAGAATGTCTCACTCTTTCTTTCCGTTACGGTAAATTAAAGTTTTATAATTAATAATGGTGTGTTTTTGTAAAAATTTAAAACCCCTTATTAATTGAATATAGATCACTAATGGAACAAATAACTTATCAGTATGTAATTACCCTAACTGTATTGCATGTTTATTCTTATACTACCTAAATTGCTATCATTTATTGATTTTAATTGGTTTCTCACTTATTGATTGCTGAGATGTTATTCTCACCAGTTGACTAATTTGAATTAAATGTTATAATCCCGTTTTCTAATTATTTGTATTGTATGTTTATATGTCGTACTATTGATCTGTAAATATGAAATAATTGCGTGTAATTAGTGGCTAGTTAATGACATGAATATGTGCATAAAAGGATTATCGGATATTATGAAAAATAGTGTACAGACCCGGTACATAAAGTGAACCATATTGTGGACATGACTCAAGTCAAACATGGCTGAGAAGTCCTATACCGGAAAAAGTTGGGAGGTATAGTTTACCCTCATATCGGATGGAGTATTGAGACAGTGGTATGTTTGGTACTCATTACCAGACAGAGTATGAAAACGACCAGTTTATTGATAAAATTAGATATTGAATCCACGCATAGGAAAAATCCCTATGTATCTCTAAAGATACTAGTAAGTAGGTAAAAGATAATATTTACTATTATTGTTTCTTTAAAGATATTGGTGAATATGAAACTAACGTTACGTTTTTACCTTAAATGATTTTTTTTTTTTTTTAAAGAGTAAATAGCTTCATTGGTCATTTTGTAATTTTTACCAACCTTTGATTTTTTATATCGGTGTTAAGTGTTGATATTCTTATTTTGTTTAGTGTAATTCATCTTTCTTATTTAATCATTTCATATCAGGAAGACCTATATCTGGATCCTGAACCGCAAGAAAGTTGCGACTAAAAGTTGTCTCCCACATCTTGTCAGAATTGTTTAACGGAGATTAACCCTAGAGGATTTTAATTTTTTTTTTGTTACTGTGTAAGGAATGTAAATATCAAATTAATAGTTGTTTCTACTATTATTTTACTAATTCAATATCTTCATTTTCATTAAGTTTTGGATTTTTACACTAAAAAACTTATAATTTATTGTTTAGTATGTATATTATAAGATGACAATCGTCCCTCTTGAATTAGGATTTCGTTCCAACAAATTGTAATGCATTGCATAAAAAAATTATGTTTCATAACACTTAAATTTTTTTAGTTGAATAATTATAAAAAAACTCAGACTACCCTCTTTTCATTTTAAAAAAAAGAAAAAGAAAAAGATTCCATATAAATCAATGGTACATGGTCAATATTTTTGAAATTTATCTTTTAATGATTAAAGATTCTAATTTCTTATTGTATTAATTACGTACCCAGAAAGTATTTTTAATTAATTCAAAATAATATCTTCAACTACTTCCAACGCAAGTGCTTAATTTTAAACTCTTTATTATCACAAAAAAGTAAACAACTACTTTAAATTTCAGCTTCCTTCTGGGTTAGGCGTCAAAAGTCATTTTTATTTTATTTAATTACGTATTAATTTTTTTTCTACTATAACTAAAAATTAAATTAAATTAAATTTTAATAGAAGCTTACTTGAAGGAAAAATGAAACATTCCAGAGTTACAAGTTGTTGTCACTTGAGATAAAACAAAAGAATATGAACCCTTGTGACAAGTTCTGTAACCAGTGAAATTACATTTCTTATTCTTTCCCTATTATAAGAAAGAGTAATTTAAATTTTTACAAAAACCATTGTCTACTCATCCTCTATGTCTCTTTGCAATATATATATATATATATATATATACATACATACAAGTAATATAAAATAGTCTATATCAAAGGGGTCAATCTGTTTGGTTTTTATTTTGAAAAGAGTGATGAAGTATGGAGCAAATTATTAATTCGATGCGGCATATTCTTTTCATTAGATAGTAATAAAAAAAAAAATACATCAAAATTTAGAAATTAAACTGATAATGTGTCTTTATATATAATACAAATTAGTAACTATCAAATAGTCAACATCTTGGTTTTTCTTTTGACTAACTGAGTATTTAAACGTGCAAATTTTAATATATTCTTCTATATTTATTAGTATTTTTATTATTTACTTGTGTTAAAAATATCGTTTTATTTATTTTTATATATAAAAAAAAAACACTATTATCGACTTACTAAATCATTAATTAAACATCAACATTAGGTAACATATCATTTTTACAATTTGAAAACACAGCAAGTAGAAAATAATAATTTATACTAATAGAATATAAACATATCAAAATCAAATATTTTGATTAAATTCACAAGGCAAATACGTTTAGAATTACAATTATTATAAATTCATGTACAATAGTTAGAGTGTCTAAAAAATTCAGATATTTTATGTTTGTAAATGAATTATTCTATTATAAAATTTATAATCGGTTAATAATAATTTTTAAGATATTTATTAATGTTTTAAAAAATTTATACATATCAACAAGAATGTAAGAGTTTTATTACAACTTATTAGTTATTGTGACAATATTTTTAAAAATTTAATCATTTTAATCATCTATCTGAAGTATGTTGTTGTTCTTCGAATAAAGTGTAAAATATCTCTTATTAATTCTAGAAAATTTAATATGTATACCTAATTAATAATTAAATGTAAATATTAAATAAAAATTGAAAATAAAAATACTGTTTTATGTTTAAATTATTTTTTAATTAGTATAAAGCGTAAATAATGATTTTTTTAAATAATAAAATTTGAAAAAAAAACTTACATAACTTATTTATTTAAAAATTTAGTCAGCTTGTTCACTATCAAAAAATACACAAGAATAACTTATAAGTGAAATAACTTATAAGCTATTGTCAAACATTTTTAGAAAGTTGATCGTTTATAATTTTTGTTAGAGTTTAGTATGCGCTTTCGAAAGATATATTGTTGTAATTAACCAAACCGAAATTTAAATTATTAATTAAAAAAAAATTTAGATTATAAACTACATAACAAATAAGTAAAAAATATATTTTTTATGAATATATATTCTTTAGTAAACTCATATATTAATTAATTATACATTATATATATGTATTATATTAATCATATAACGTACAACTAACATTAACCTACTATTTTTTTTTTATATAAAAAAATGTACGTGGGTGTTAAAAGACTTCACTAACTTATTTATTATAAAAAAAAACTTTATTAATGTGCACGTGGTTTTTCTCTTCAAAATCCTAAGATATATATACATGCACATATACGCACAGTGAAAAATACAGATCTTGTAACACCTAAAAGAAGGAGAAAATAAAAAACGACCAAGTCAAATAAATTTTGAAAGAAAAGGGGCAATATGAAAATAAAAGGGAAATTTTCAAATAGGAAGGAAAACTTGAGAATTTTAAAAAGAAATAAGTAATCAATGGTCCAGACCCTTTGTTGGGATCGAACGGCTAATACTGTAATATCTTTAATTAATTTTAAAATATTTAAAATTAATGTAAATATAATTTTTAAATATTTTTATTTAATATATAAAATTTAATTTTTTATTTTTTAAATTATTAATTAATGTAAAAATGAAAAAAAATTAAATAGATGATGAAATTAAAAATAATTTTGAGAAAAAGTAGTAAAAATTTGGGTTCTGATGATATTTTTGAAAGAAAATTTAGAAATTGAAGGTTAAAACGTAATTTAAAAAAATTGTGCCACGTAGGATGCCCAGCCAACAGCCTCGACGAACCGGAGCGCGCCACGTGGCAAAGGACACTGATGTGGTGCCACGCAGGAGATCTGCGTGCCCGTGATCAGACGGTCTAGATTCGTTCATGTGCGCACGGAATTCAATTTTAAACACCCCAATAGCCAAATTGGAGCAAAAAAACCGACGGATTGGTCGAAAACCGTGGGTAAAGCCGCCACGAAAAATTACAAAAATCGCCTCCAATGATGCCCTTCCCGATTCCCGTTATGCGTAATTTTTCTAACATTGTAATCATCGTTTCATTCTCTACAGGTTAACCGAAGCAAAACACCCAACCGCAAAGGTGAGTCTGTAGCACCCGGAAAGGAGGAGGAAAAAAAAAAAAAAAAAAAAAAAAAAAAAAAAAAAAGGGGGGGCCACGTCAGCAGCCGCGTCAGCAGCCACGTCAGCAGTCCCGGCCAACCAGGGCCTGCCACGTGGCAAGATCGCGTCACTCCGAAAGGAGCCACGTTGGCGATCCGCGTGGGTGCGATCCGACGGCCCAGATCAATCACGCGATCGGACGGCCCAGATTCAATCGCACGGACGGCCCAGATTCAATCAAAAAACGAACGGCCCAGATTAAAACAAAATGAACGGCTGTGATCAAAAGGCAAGGGGTTATAAATAGAACCCCCACACCAGACCACAAACCCTAGCCGCCAGCCGCTCGCCGGAGAAGACGAACCAGAGGCCGACCGCCGCCACCCGCCGCCACTCGCCGCCGCACCGGGGAAATTTCCGACCGCCGATCGAGGTAAATTTCATACCCCCGACTCGTTTTTCCCCACTGATTCCTCCTATGGCCAAATCGAAGCCGAAATCCCGGCCAAACGGCCGGAATACGCGGCCGAAGCCCAGCGGCGCCGCCGCGCCCCCTCTCGGTTTTTGCCTCCGACGAGGCCCTTCCCGGCCTCCGTTCGATGCAATTTTTATATCACCGTGATCACCATTCTTTTCTCTACAGGTTGACCGGAGCCGAATCACCAAAACACGAACCTCGCCGGAGAGCCGCTGCACCCGAGAGCGCCGCCGCCGGTAAGCTCCGTTTTTTCCGTGATTTTTGGCCCCCCGAGGGCCCTAGGGTTGTTTTCTGACAAGGACCAATGCGAGTGTGGCCGAATTCGGCCGAAAACGGCCGAAAACAGTCAACCCGAGGCGACTCGCCGCCGCCAGCGGCGGCGCCGTCGCCGGAGCACGGCGGAGCCGCCGTGCCGGAGTTGCGATTTGGTCCGAAAGGGGCCCTGGGCCTAATTTGGATTTTTTTTGGAACACGTGCAGGTACTGTTAGTGTGTTTCAGTTCCCCGGGAAAAATTCAGGGAAAATTAGGGAAGGCCTGCAGGCGCACTGTGAATCGTATTCGGATCTCGAAAACAAGTAAGGACCCCTCACCCTATTTCCTATCACGGTATTAAAGTTCAAAATGATAAAACGGTATTTCTTGAATTAACGCATGTGTGAAATTGCTTAAGGTTGCTAATGGAGCCCGAGTCTAGTGTGATTGATGATTTACTGTTATTTGGCCTGTTTACAGCTTTAAATGCAAAATGAGGTTTGATGTGTTCATTTTACAGATTTGTGTGCATGTACTACGTTTTTATTAATTATGGGTTGAATGACTGAAAAAAACTGATATTGTATGTTGTCTGTTGGTATGATTTACGATTTGCTTGTTTAAATGTGAATTGATGATGTTGATTGAGGAAAAGGAAAATGAAAGATTGTATAGACTGATAATTGTATTATGGGGGTCAGCCTGACTAGATATCCTGGGAGATGGTGGACGGACCGGGTCCGTAGGGAACCCTACCGGGATTGTGGTCTCACATGCCGGACGGGGTATGGAGATCTTATGGTTTTGGCGCCCATACCGGACGGGGTATGGGGACGGCCCGTTTCACCCTCATACCGGACGGGGTATTGAGGTTTATGGTTTTGGCGCCCATACCGGACGGGGTATGGGGACGGCCCGTTTCACCCTCATACCGGACGGGGTATTGAGGTTCATGGTTTTGGCGCCCATACCGGACGGGGTATGGGGACGGCCCTGGAAACTGATTATGAATGTTAAAGGTTAACGGGTAGCGGAACTCCTATGGACCCCCATGGATACTAGTAGGCTGGTAAATGAGAAAAGGATATGTTGATTAATGATTTAATTACGAAAGGCGTGATAAGTGCTATGTTTTACAGCTTATATTATTCCATGATTGTGATAATGTTATTATTTTCTTATATTATTTTCATAAATTCCACCGAGGTAAGTGGATGGTAAAGGTTTTCATGTTAATAAACGAGTTTATTGTAAATTATGCTCCATTGGTCTTTTTGTGTTTTTCTACCCACCTTTACCTCCGTGACGGTGAGATATCGTGATGTTCTTACTGGGCTAGTGTAGCTCACTCCTTATTTAACCATTTCAGATCAGGAAGACATGGTTCCCGAGCCCGTTCCGCAGGAGGATGACGAAGGGGATACCTAGAGACTCTGTAGTCATACTCATAGTTTTATTTTCGAGTTTCTCTCTTAGTTAGTTTAATCTTTTATATTTTAAGTACGTTTCTGGTTTTTCGTGTAAGGGATGTTAACTGAAATTTTGATCTCGCTTCCGCATTTGATATATTTAAATACTCATTTCATTTTAATATTTACGGGGCCGTTACAGTTGGTATCAGAGCCGCATTTCCTCGGACCCATCCCTTACACTATAGTCCTTCAAAAAAAAAAATACTCACCGATGGGTCGTTACTCAACCATTCCTTGTAAATGCAGGTACACAGAAATGAGGAGAGGAAGGCCCCCACTAAACCGAGCGGCACAAGATAATTCACTTCGGGAGGATTTGGACAGATTATATGAGATGGTGGAAGCTCTCGTAGCTGCCCAGCGAAGGCAAGAGGAGAGAAGGGAGTTACCCGGACCTCCTCCGCTAGCGCAGGTTGAGCCCCCGTTACAGCAGGCTGATCCCGAGCCACCCCGGCAGGAGCCTGTCCCTCCACAGTACCACCCGGCACCACAGCCGCGGTACGACCCGGTACCACAGCCACAGTACCAACAGGTACCGCCACAGCATATTCCAGTGCCCCCACCCCATCAGCAGGCGCCACCACAGGGTCCCCCAGTTCACCCTCAGCCGGCCCCGGTTCCTTTACCTCGGGACCCCGCTCCCTCCTTGATCGACCCCGGCTTCATAGAGAGGTACAGGAGACTGAACCCTTCTACTTTTTCAGGGGGATCCTCTTTCGAAGAGGCCCAATACTGGCTGGCGGAGACTGAGAGAGCATTTGAGACCTTGGGAGTAATTCCTGAGCAGAGGGCTGCCATTGCCTCCTACATGCTGGTAGGGGAAGCAGTACGCTGGTGGGAGCTCAAGCGGGCCACCTTGCCTGTACCAGTTACTTGGGAGCAGTTCCTAGCGGCTTTCCATGTGGAGTATCTCCCTAAGCACATCCAACATTTAAAGGAAATTGAATTTGCTCAGTTGGTCCAGGGTAATATGACAGTGTCGGAGTATGCCCGCAAGTTCCTGGAGCTGGGTCGACATGCCCCGGAGACATTGTTGGATGAGGGCCGAAAGGCCAGGAAATTCCAGTGGGGTCTCCGCCCGGAGATCAGACAGCACTTGTTGGTGATGGAGCTCGAGACATATTCGGCAGTCCTAGCAAAGGCGCAGATCATAGAAAGGAGCTTCGACACCCGCCCTCAGCTAACGGGAAGTTCCCGACCTTCAGCCCCGCTCCGCAGGCCAGCGCCTACCATGCCTGTCCAACCCAGTAAGAGACCCAGGCCTGCCGTTCAAGGCCCTCCTCAGGCTATGGGGGCAGCTCGTGGGAAGATCTGCCAGTACTGCGGTAGGGATCATGGGGACCGACCCTGCTACCGCCTCAACAACACCTGTCGCATATGCGGCAGTGCCCAGCACTATGCGAGGGAGTGCCCTAGGAACCAGAATCAAGGGAGGCCTCCAATCCAGGGCAGAGTTTACAACCTTACCCAGAAGGATGCCGATGCAGACCCGGACGTGGTACATGGTATGTATACTATCTCTGGCCACATTGCTCATATTTTGTTTGATACTGGTGCATCACATTCTTTTATTTCACATGTTCTTGCTTCCAAAATTTGTGTATCACCTGATAGACTAGATTCATTATTGTTTGTATCTACCGCTGGGGGGGAGACATTACTAGGAGAGGTTGTCTACAGGGCGTGTGCCGTGGAGATAGCAGATAGGAAATTGAGGGTAGACTTGATAGGGTTAGACACAGGGGATTTTGATGTAATCCTAGGAATGGATTGGCTGGCGGCGTATCACGCCACCATAGACTGCTTTAATAAAAAGATTGTATTTAATCCTCCCAACGAGGAGCCATTTACAAGTTAATAAAATTATTCGGTACTGATTCTCCCTAATGACAAATTCTTTTCTTCTTAATTCCCAGTGCGTTGATATTGTATTTTCCCTAACTAGGTAAACCCAAGAAGGAAGTTTGTATCCAAGAGATTCCAGTAGTCCGAGACTTTCCAGACGTATTTCCGGATGAACTGCCCGGTCTACCAGGGGACAGAGAGGTCGAGTTCACCATAGACTTACAGCCAGGAACCCAACCCATCTCGGTAGCTCCTTACCGAATGAGCCGCATCGAAATGGAAGAGCTAAAGAAACAAATCACTGAGCTACAAAACAGTGGCTTCATCAGACACAGCATTTCCCCATGGGGTGCCGGGGTCACTTTTGCAAGGAAAGGAGATGGAACGTTGAGGCTGTGTATTGATTATAGAAGGATAAACAAGGTAACAATTAAAAACAAGTATCCTCTCCCCCGGATTGATGACCTTTTCGATCAGTTGCAGGGTGCACAGGTCTTTTCTAAAATAGATCTACGATCAGGTTACCATCAGGTAAAAGTGAGAGCAGAAGACATCCCCAAGACGGCATTCCGAACCAGGTACGGACACTATGAGTTCCTGGTTATGCCGTTTGGACTAACCAACGCCCCGGCCATCTTTATGGATCTAATGAACAGAATCTTCAGAGAGTTCTTGGATAAATTTGTCATCGTGTTCATCGATGATATCTTAATCTACTCAAAAAGTAGAGAAGAACATGCTCATCATCTTGCCCAAGTCCTCCAGGTACTCAGGGAAAAGAAGTTGTATGCAAAGTTGAGCAAGTGTGGATTTTGGCTCGAGCAAACCGCCTTTCTAGGACATGTTATATCGAAGGAAGGGGTGTCGGTGAACCCCGAAAAGGTTGAAGCGGTACTTGGTTGGAAAAGGCTGACAACAGTTAAGGAAATTCGCAGTTTCCTAGGGATGGCGGGTTATTACCGCCGGTTTGTCGAAGGGTTCTCCAGTCTAGCGGCCCCTCTAACCCGACTCACAAAGAAGAATGCAAAGTTTGATTGGAATGAGAACTGCGAAAGGAGTTTTTCAGAATTGAAGAAGCGACTGACTACTGCACCAGTGCTGGCTCTACCGAGCGGATCAGGAGGGTATACAGTTTATAGTGATGCCTCCTATCTGGGCCTGGGTTGTGTCCTGATGCAGCATGGAAAGGTTATAGCATATGGGTCTAGACAGCTAAAGAATCATGAGAAGAACTATCCTACCCATGACTTGGAGCTCGCCGCAATCATACACGCCTTGAAAATCTGGCGCCATTATTTGTATGGAGAGACCTTTCAGATCTACACCGATCATAAGAGCTTGAAGCACATCTTCACTCAGAAGGATCTCAACATGCGTCAGAGAAGGTGGATGGAACTCCTCAAGGACTATGATTGTGACATCCTATACCATCCAGGTAAGGGCAACGTAGTAGCCGATGCCCTCAGCAGGAAGAGTGCAGGCACCCTAGCCCATCTGATGGTTTCGGAATGCAGGTCCATTGGGGCTACGCAGCAGGTTCGACTGCAAGATCTGAAAAGGGCCACATGTTTGAGCCACCTAGCAGTCCAACCCGAGTTAATCCAAAGAATAAAGGAAGCCCAGTCAATCGACCCCGCCCTAGTAAACCGCAAGAAGGATGCAGAACAGGGAGTGAACTCAGAATTTCAGATCTCTGCCGACGGATTGATTCGTTTCAAGGACAGAATGTGTGTCCCAGACGACAATGAATTAAAAAGAGACATCATGACAGAGTCCCATAGTTCAAGGTTCGCCATGCATCCAGGAAGTACAAAAATGTACCAAACTATGCGACCCCGATTCTGGTGGAATGGGATGAAGAGAGATATAGCCGACTTTGTATCTAAGTGCTTGGTATGTCAGCAGGTCAAAGCAGAACATCAACGCCCAGGGGGGTTGCTTCAGCCTTTACCGATTCCAGAATGGAAGTGGGAACACATCACCATGGACTTCGTATTGGGACTACCCAAGGCACGATCGGGACACGATGCCATATGGGTAATTGTTGACCGACTCACTAAGTCTTCCCACTTCCTGGCCATCAGGATGACTGATTCGTTGGACAAGTTGGCAAGAATGTATGTCCGGGAAATAGTCAGACTGCATGGGGTCCCAGTAACAGTGGTATCCGACAGGGATCCCAGATTCACTTCTCGGTTTTGGAATAGTTTCCAGCAAGCTATGGGAACAAAGCTGTCCCTCAGTACTGCCTTCCACCCCCAAACCGATGGACAATCAGAGAGGACAATCCGTACACTGGAGGATATGCTCCGAGCTTGTGTCCTTGACTCCGGAGGCCATTGGGACGACCACCTACCCCTGATAGAGTTTGCCTACAACAATAGTTACCAAGCAAGCATCGGCATGGCCCCATACGAGGCGCTATACGGGCGTCCGTGCAGGTCACCGATTTGTTGGGAGGAAGTGGGCGATAGAAGATTGTTTGGCCCGGATTTGGTGGAAGAAACCACGTCCAAGATAGTTAAGATCAAGAAGAACATCCAGACAGCTCAGAGTAGGCAAAAGAGCTATGCTGATACCCGGAGGAGAGACCTGGCCTTTGAGAAAGGTGACCGTGTGTTTCTTAAAGTCACCCCCTTCAAGGGAATTAGTAGGTTCGGCAGAAGGGGAAAATTAAACCCCAGATACATTGGACCCTTTGAAATCTTAGACAAGATTGGTACCACTGCCTACAGACTTGCACTTCCCCCTGAGCTCTCCCGGGTTCACAATGTGTTTCATGTATCTATGCTGCGCAAGTACAATCCGGACCCTTCTCATGTCGTGGCTCATGAACCGCTTTCACTCCGAGAGGACTTGTCTTATGAAGAAGTACCGGTCAGTATCACAGACCGAGAAAGCAGAATACTCCGTAACCGGGAAATATCATTTGTAAAAGTCTTGTGGCAGAACCACACGCCTAGGGAGGCGACTTGGGAGCTGGAATCAGAATTTAGGGCCCAATATCCTCATCTGTTTGATCAAGAGTAATGAGGCAAATTTGGGGACCAAATTTCTTTATGGGGGGGAGAGTTGTAGCACCCGGAAAGGAGGAGGAAAAAAAAAAAAAAAAAAAAAAAAAAAAAAAAAAAAGGGGGGGCCACGTCAGCAGCCGCGTCAGCAGCCACGTCAGCAGTCCCGGCCAACCAGGGCCTGCCACGTGGCAAGATCGCGTCACTCCGAAAGGAGCCACGTTGGCGATCCGCGTGGGTGCGATCCGACGGCCCAGATCAATCACGCGATCGGACGGCCCAGATTCAATCGCACGGACGGCCCAGATTCAATCAAAAAACGAACGGCCCAGATTAAAACAAAATGAACGGCTGTGATCAAAAGGCAAGGGGTTATAAATAGAACCCCCACACCAGACCACAAACCCTAGCCGCCAGCCGCTCGCCGGAGAAGACGAACCAGAGGCCGACCGCCGCCACCCGCCGCCACTCGCCGCCGCACCGGGGAAATTTCCGACCGCCGATCGAGGTAAATTTCATACCCCCGACTCGTTTTTCCCCACTGATTCCTCCTATGGCCAAATCGAAGCCGAAATCCCGGCCAAACGGCCGGAATACGCGGCCGAAGCCCAGCGGCGCCGCCGCGCCCCCTCTCGGTTTTTGCCTCCGACGAGGCCCTTCCCGGCCTCCGTTCGATGCAATTTTTATATCACCGTGATCACCATTCTTTTCTCTACAGGTTGACCGGAGCCGAATCACCAAAACACGAACCTCGCCGGAGAGCCGCTGCACCCGAGAGCGCCGCCGCCGGTAAGCTCCGTTTTTTCCGTGATTTTTGGCCCCCCGAGGGCCCTAGGGTTGTTTTCTGACAAGGACCAATGCGAGTGTGGCCGAATTCGGCCGAAAACGGCCGAAAACAGTCAACCCGAGGCGACTCGCCGCCGCCAGCGGCGGCGCCGTCGCCGGAGCACGGCGGAGCCGCCGTGCCGGAGTTGCGATTTGGTCCGAAAGGGGCCCTGGGCCTAATTTGGATTTTTTTTGGAACACGTGCAGGTACTGTTAGTGTGTTTCAGTTCCCCGGGAAAAATTCAGGGAAAATTAGGGAAGGCCTGCAGGCGCACTGTGAATCGTATTCGGATCTCGAAAACAAGTAAGGACCCCTCACCCTATTTCCTATCACGGTATTAAAGTTCAAAATGATAAAACGGTATTTCTTGAATTAACGCATGTGTGAAATTGCTTAAGGTTGCTAATGGAGCCCGAGTCTAGTGTGATTGATGATTTACTGTTATTTGGCCTGTTTACAGCTTTAAATGCAAAATGAGGTTTGATGTGTTCATTTTACAGATTTGTGTGCATGTACTACGTTTTTATTAATTATGGGTTGAATGACTGAAAAAAACTGATATTGTATGTTGTCTGTTGGTATGATTTACGATTTGCTTGTTTAAATGTGAATTGATGATGTTGATTGAGGAAAAGGAAAATGAAAGATTGTATAGACTGATAATTGTATTATGGGGGTCAGCCTGACTAGATATCCTGGGAGATGGTGGACGGACCGGGTCCGTAGGGAACCCTACCGGGATTGTGGTCTCACATGCCGGACGGGGTATGGAGATCTTATGGTTTTGGCGCCCATACCGGACGGGGTATGGGGACGGCCCGTTTCACCCTCATACCGGACGGGGTATTGAGGTTTATGGTTTTGGCGCCCATACCGGACGGGGTATGGGGACGGCCCGTTTCACCCTCATACCGGACGGGGTATTGAGGTTCATGGTTTTGGCGCCCATACCGGACGGGGTATGGGGACGGCCCTGGAAACTGATTATGAATGTTAAAGGTTAACGGGTAGCGGAACTCCTATGGACCCCCATGGATACTAGTAGGCTGGTAAATGAGAAAAGGATATGTTGATTAATGATTTAATTACGAAAGGCGTGATAAGTGCTATGTTTTACAGCTTATATTATTCCATGATTGTGATAATGTTATTATTTTCTTATATTATTTTCATAAATTCCACCGAGGTAAGTGGATGGTAAAGGTTTTCATGTTAATAAACGAGTTTATTGTAAATTATGCTCCATTGGTCTTTTTGTGTTTTTCTACCCACCTTTACCTCCGTGACGGTGAGATATCGTGATGTTCTTACTGGGCTAGTGTAGCTCACTCCTTATTTAACCATTTCAGATCAGGAAGACATGGTTCCCGAGCCCGTTCCGCAGGAGGATGACGAAGGGGATACCTAGAGACTCTGTAGTCATACTCATAGTTTTATTTTCGAGTTTCTCTCTTAGTTAGTTTAATCTTTTATATTTTAAGTACGTTTCTGGTTTTTCGTGTAAGGGATGTTAACTGAAATTTTGATCTCGCTTCCGCATTTGATATATTTAAATACTCATTTCATTTTAATATTTACGGGGCCGTTACAGAGTCGGTGGAGCTGCCGCACCGGAGAACCCTACCGCCGGTGAGTTTCGATTTTTTCGATTTTTTTCAGCCAACCAAAGCCCTTAATGTGTTTTCTAGCAGGAATTGATAGAAAATTGACCGAATTCAGCCAAAAACAGCCAAAAATAGTCGACCCAAGGTAAACTGCCACTGCAGGCGGCGGTGCCGTCGCTGGAGCACGGCGGTGCCGTCGCTGGAGCACGGCGGAGCCGCCGTGTCAGAATTTCAGAATTGGCCAAAAAGGGGTCCTAACACTGATTTTGGATTTTTTGGGATATTTTTAGGTACTTGAGACGCGTTTTAATCCCCGAAGAAAAATTTAAGGAACCCGGGGACCGCCAATAGGCGCAGCCAACAAGTTTAGCATTTTGGACATCAGTTTGAGTAAGAATCCATTACCTTATTCTCTATTATGGAATTCAAGTCTAATTAATAATAATAATACAGTGTTTTGAGCAATGTAGAAAATATCCATGATTAATTACAGGTCACTAATAGAGCCAGAACCAGAAAATTATTCACTGTCGATTCTGTTGATTTATTTTACAGTTTGAATGCATGATAATATCTGATTGATTGATCTTATAGTTTGAATGCATGTATTGCTTACTTAATGTGATTATGGTTGAATTGAGAACTGAAAATTTAAGGAAGTCGGGAAACTGTTTGATTAAGTGAATAGATGAAACAATAACCTTACTGGATATCCTAGAAGATGGTGGACGGATCAAGTACATAGGGAACCCTACCGTGAATATTGCCTCATACCAGACGGGGTATCGATGTTTGGAGATTTGACACTCATACCGGACGGTGTATGGGGATAGCCCTTTTCACCCTCATACCGGATGAGGTATCGCGATTTAGTAATTTGGCACTCATACCAGACGGAGTATGGAGATGACCTGCTAATTGGAAATGTTAAAGGAAATAGTTCACGCATTATGGAGACATCTCTATGGACCCCCATGGATACCAGTAGGCTGATAAAAGAGAAAATTATTGTTCTAATTGATTGCATATAAAATTATGATATGTGTTATACTATTGACTCTATAGGTTGTTTTTGAAAATTCCGGTATGGTAAGTAGGCAGTAAATGATTTTATTTATGATAAATGATTTTGCTTAATTAAGAGCTCCATTAGTTGTTTTATGATTTTTACTAACCTTCATTTCTATGTTGGTGAGTAGTGTGATATTCTTATTGAGGTAGTGTAACTCATTCTTTCATAACCATTTCAGATTAAGAGGATTAGGATCCAGAGCCCGATCCACAAGAGAATTGCAAGTAGGACGTTCAGTCGTTTACTTTTAATTTATTTCCTTGGTTATTAATCATTCTTTTAGAAGAGTTATTCTCGTAAGCTCTATTTGGTACTTTCAGTCATTGTGTAAACCCTAACTATTTATTTTACTTCTGCACTAAATTTATAATTTATTTCTTTTAGAATTTCCGGGGTCATTACAAGTACCTTAAATAAATTCGCCATTTTTAACTCCTTCAAAAAAGGAAACCTAAAGGGATATGGTGATGGCAAAATAGTGGAAGGGAGAGAGAGGAAATTAGCCATGTGAAAAATGAAAGAAGCTCCTCTTAAGCAATGAGAGTGATTGAGGAGGAAAGTGACAAAAGAACTAGTGAAAGGCTAAGATGAAGGAGGTAGTGCGAGGAATTTCGTCAGAGTACAACCATATATAAGAGAGGTTTAGAAGGAGGATCATCACTGCGATCCAACATCATTACTCAAAAATGCGAGGTAAGTTAATATGCTCATCACAACTCAGATTTATAAATTATATACTGAATTTTTTGGGCATGGTACAATTTCGAATACAGTATGTAACGGCCCCGAAAATTTAAAAAGAAATGTATATAAAAATTCTGAGTGCGGAAGCAAAATAAAAAGTTCTGATTAATATCCCTTACATAATAACTTAAACGTACTAACAATATAAAAGAATAAGTTAACTAAAAGAAATATTAGAAATAAAATACTATAAAGAAAACTATAAGATATCTAGGCATCTACTCACCGTCTTCCTGCGGAATGGGCTCAGGAACCAAGTCCTCCTGATCTGAAATGGTTAAGTAAGGAATGAGTTACACTAGCCCAGTAAGGACGTCACACTATATCACTGTCACAAAAGTAAAAGTTGGTAGAAAGATAAAAACAACCAATGGAGCACAATTTTTAAACAAATTCATTTATCAATAATTAAACCATTTATCATCCACTTACCTCGGTGAGATTTATAAAAACAACTCATAGAGATAATACATCATAGATCATGAAATTCATGCATGCTCTGTAACATAACACATGTCATACTTTTATATTTCAATTATCAAACAGCAATTGCTCTTTTTTTTTATCAGCCTACTAGTATCCATGGAGATCCATAGGGGTCCCCGCTACACGTGAAACATTCACTTTAACAAACTTAATTCCAGGACCGTCCCCATACCCCGTCTAGTATGGGTGCCAAAACAATAAACCTCAATACATTGTCCGGTATGAGGGTGAAGCGGGCCGTCCCCATACCCCATCTGGTATGAGCGCCAAAACATTTAAAGTCTCCATACTCCGTCCAGTATGAGAAAATATTCCCGGTAGGGTTCCATATGGACCTGGTCCGTCCACCATCTTTCAGGATATCTAGTGAGGCTGTCGTCTTATCCAATTATTAATTTAATCCCTTCTTATTTATTCTTAGTCTTCGTTACCTATTTCAAATATCAATACTTAAACAAGCAACATGCATCCAACAAGACAAACATATCTTAGAGTCACAAAATCAAGCAGTAGTGAAGTAAACAATGATTCATCCATTTAAAATCCTAGAATAAATAAATAAGATACTATAATGCATTTAAAACTGTAAAATAAATAAAACAGGAACTGATAGAGAAATATGTCTGATTCAGGCTCCATTAGCAACCTTAATTAATTATACATATATATTAATTTGTAAAAATTCATATTACCATTTATTCAAACTTTAATTACACGATAGGAAATAGGGTGAGGGGTCCTTACCTGATTCGAAGTCTAAAACTAGATTTTCACTGCGCTTACGGGCAGTCCCTAAATTCCCTGAATTTTTTTTTCGGGGACTGAAACGCGCTTACGGTACCTACACATATCCCCAAATAACTAAAAAATCAGACCCAGGGCCTACTCGGCCAATTTTAGAATTTTGGCATGGCGGCTTTGCCGTGATTCGGCGACGGTGCCGTCGTCCGTGGCGGTAATTAGCCTCGGGTTGACTATTTTCAGCCGTTTCCAACCGAATTCAGCTAAACTAGCACCAGTTCCTGCGAGAAAACACACGTAAGCCCTCGGTGGGCCCAAAAAATACAAAAAATCAAAACTTACTGGCGGCGGAGCTCTCCGGTGCGGCGGCTCCTCCGGCTCACGTTGCGGTTGGGTGTTTTGCTTCGGTCAACCTGTAGAGGAGGAAACAATGATCACAATGGTGGAAAAATTACGTTGAATAGGAACCAGGAAGGGCCTCATCAGAGGTAAAAACCGAGATAACCTGCAGCAGCGCTACTGGGCTTCGGCGGTGTTTTTCGGCCAATTGGCCGGTGTTTTAGCTCCAATTTGGCCACAGGTGCGTTTAGAATCGAATTTTGAGCCAAGGGGAGAATTTTTACCTCATTTGACGGTCGAAAATTGTTTCAATGCGGCAGCGGGTGGCGGTGGTCGGCTCTCCGGCGGCTGGACTGTCTTATCCGGCGAGGGCTCTGGCGGCTAGGGTTAGGGTTTGGTCTGCATGAGATTATTTATAACCTTCTACTTTTAATATGGGCCGTCCATCGCGATTTAATTTGAACCGTCCGATCGCGATTAAATAGAAAATGAATCTGAGCCGTTCATCGCAATGCGATTTAGGTTGTCCATGCACGATTCAATCTGGGCCGTCCGTGCGCGTGTAATCTGAGCCGTCCGTGCTCGTTTTTGATCTGGGTCATCCATGCCCATGAGAACGGATTTCAGCCGTTCGATCGCGCGCACGCGGATCACTCACGTGGCTCCCTTTCGCGTGGCCTCCTGCATCACCATCTCTGCCACGTGGCGCGTCCTGGTTGGCAGGGGCTGCTGACCGGGCAGTTGACGTGGCGTAATTTTTTTAAATTGCATTTTGACCCTCGGTTTTCAAATTTTCTTTCAAAAATACTCCCATAACCTAAATTTTCACCCCATTTTTCCAAAATTGTTTTCAATTAAATTTTTAAATAATTTTTACCCCTTTTTATTATTTTTATTATTATTATTTCTATTAGAATAAATTAAAATAATTTAAAATAAATTAAATTCTATTTAATACTCAATTATATTTATTTAGAATTAATTAAGAAATAATACAAAATAATAATAATATTATTTTTTTTTTTGGGTGTTACACAGTATGGAATGGATATTGAAAATATTAGCAAAAAGGGAATACACAATAAAAAAAAGGATAGGTCGTAAGAGATAATGAAGGGGTAACCGAGATTCAATTGGGAGGTTAGTTTCAAGGGAGTGATTAATGGTGAGATAAATAAATTGAGTAGTGATTGAACTAAATCTAGGAAGACTCAGGAGGGTAAACTAACCATAATACCAAATATAGGCTTAATTGGGTTAGAGATATGAATGGGGGTGTGGTTAGAACAGAAGCTGTAACTGGGAAAAATTAAGTGTTATGGATGAATGGCATGATTGGTGTGTGAAAGATTGGTAGAGTGAACGAAGAAGTAAAGGTAACAAATAGAGAGATAAATGACTAGATAAAAAGGAGGTGTTGTGTGTGTGTGAGTGGCCAGATTTTTTATCGGATACAGTATGAATGTACGTTGATTTCTGTGCTCTAGTAGGGGGAAAAGATAGTGAAATAAAAAGAGGTATTGTGTGTGTGCGTAGCTGAGCCTCCAGTCAAAATTGTTGTGAAGGTAGTGGACCGTTGTGCTTCAGTGATGGAGCAAATATATGTGATTCTTATGAGCCGAGTTGATGCCCCGAATAAATAATGCTGGTTGGATGACACATATATACATTAAAAACGATGAATGTGTGAGTGCGTGAAAAATGTTTTGTTTCGGTCCTTTGGGATCATGTTGATCATTTTGTTTATAAAAAGGAAAAATATGGTGAGGTTGGGTGAGCTAATTGGGGAGGGTACATAAAATGAATTATTATACTGGAAAGTGTGAGGGATACTGAGCATGTTTTAGTTGGGTTGTAATACCTGAGCTCGAAAAACTATCTGATATAATTTTTTATTATTAAATTATTAATTTAAAATGATTAATTATTTTATTTTATTTTTATTTAAGTGAAATTTTGAAAAAAAAATGAATTAAGGACGAGATTGAAAATAATTTTAGAAAAAAAGAGTGAAAACTTGGGTCGGATGATATTTTTGAAAGAAAAATTAAAAACAGGAGGGTCAAAGTGCAAAAATAAAAAGTTCGACCACGTAGGACTGCCTAGTCAGTAGTCTCGACGAACCAAAGTACGCCGTGTGACAAAGCACGCTGATGTCAACACCACGCGGGCGATCCACGTGCCCTGTAATTGGATGGCCTAGGATCGATCCTGTGCATGGACAGTCCAGATTCATTTTTTCCTTAGGCGCGATCGGACGATCAAGATCTGTAGCACCCGGAAAGGAGGAAAAAAAAAAAAAAAAAAAAAAAAAAAAAAGGGAAGGCCACGTCAGCAGCCACGTCAGCAAGCCCGGTCAGCACCCGGCCAACCAGGGCCTGCCACGTGGCAAGACCGCGTCACTCCAAAAGGAGCCACGTTGGCGATCCGCGTGGGTGCGATCCGACGGCCCAGATCAATCACGCGATCGGACGGCCCAGATTCAATCGCACGGACGGCCCAGATTCAATCAAAAACGAACGGCCCAGATTAAAACAAAATGAACGGCTGTGATCAAAAGGCAAGGGGTTATAAATAGAACCCCCACACCAGACCACAAACCCTAGCCGCCAGCCGCTCGCCGGAGAAGACGAACCAGAGACCGACCGCTGCCACCCGCCGCCACTCGCCGCCGCACCGGGGAAATTTCCGACCGCCGATCGAGGTAAATTTCATACCCCAGACTCGTTTTTCCCCACTGATTCCTCCTATGCCCAAATCGAAGCCGAAATCCCGGCCAAACGGCCGGAATACTCGGCCGAAGCCCAGCGGCGCCGCCGCGCCCCCTCTCGGTTTTTGCCTCCGACGAGGCCCTTCCCGGCCTCCGTTCGATGCAATTTTTATATCACCGTGATCACCATTCTTTTCTCTACAGGTTGACCGGAGCCGAATCACCAAAACACGAACCTCGCCGGAGAGCCGCTGCACCCGAGAGCGCCGCCGCCGGTAAGCTCCGTTTTTCCGTGATTTTTTGGCCCCCCGAGGGCCCTAGGGTTGTTTTCTGACAAGGACCAATGCGAGCGTGGCCGAAAACGGCCGAAAACAGCCAACCCGAGGCGACTCGCCGCCGCCTGCGGCGGCGCCGTCGCCGGAGCACGGCGGAGCCGCCGTGCCGGAGTTGCGATTTGGGCCGAAGGAGGCCCTGGGCCTAATTTGGATTTTTTTTGGAACACGTGCAGGTACTGTTAGTGTGTTTCAGTTTCCCGGGAAAAATTCAGGGAAAATTAGGGACAGCCTGCAGGCGCACTGTGAATCGTATTCGGATCCCGAAAACAGGTAAGGACCCCTCACCCTATTTCCTATCACGGTATTAAAGTTCAAAATAATAAAACGGTATTTCTTGAATTAACGCATGTGTGAAATTGCTTAAGGTTGCTAATGGAGCCCGAGTCTAGTGTGATTGATGATTTACTGTTATTTGGCCTGTTTTACAGCTTTAAATGCATTATGGGGTTTGATGTGTTCATTTTATAGTTTCGAATGCATATATTACTGTTTTATTAATTATGGGTTGAATGACTGAAGAAGTGATACTGTATGTTGTCTGTTCGGCATGAATTATGATTTGCTTGTTTAAATGTGAATTGATGATGCTTATTGAGGAAAAGTGAAATGAAACATTGTATAGACTGATAATTGTATGATGGGGTCAGCCTGACTAGATATCCTGGGAGATGGTGGACGGACCGGGTCCGTAGGGAACCCTACCGGGATTGTGGTCTCACATGCCGGACGGGGTATGGAGATCTTATGGTTTTGGCGCCCATACCGGACGGGGTATGGGGACGGCCCGTTTCACCCTCATACCGGACGGGGTATTGAGGTTTATGGTTTTGGCGCCCATACCGGACGGGGTATGGGGACGGCCCGTTTCACCCTCATACCGGACGGGGTATTGAGGTTCATGGTTTTGGCGCCCATACCGGACGGGGTATGGGGACGGCCCTGGAAACTGATTATGAATGTTAAAGGTTAACGGGTAGCGGGACCCCTAGGGACCCCCATGGATACTAGTAGGCTGGTAAATGAGAAAAGGATATGTTGTATAATGACTGAATTACAAAAGGCGTGATAAGTGCTATGTTTTACAGCTTATATTATTCCATGATTGTGATAATGTTATTATTTTCTTATATTGTTTTCATAAATTCCACCGAGGTAAGTGGATGGTAAAGGTTTTCATGTTAATAAACGAGTTTATTGTAAATTATGCTCCATTGGTCTTTTTGTGTTTTTCTACCCACCTTTACCTCCGTGACGGTGAGATATCGTGATGTTCTTACTGGGCTAGTGTAGCTCACTCCTTAATTAACCATTTCAGATCAGGAAGACATGGTTCCCGAGCTCGTTCCGCAGGAGGACGACGAAGGGGATGCCTAGAGACTCTGTAGTCATACGCATAGTTTATTTTCGAGTTTTCTTTCTTAGTTAGTTTAACCTTTTATATTTTAAGTACGTTTTTTTTGGTTTTTCGTGTAAGGGATGTTAACTGAAATTTTGATCTCGCTTCCGCATTCGATATATTTAAATACTCATTTCATTTTAATATTTTCCGGGGACGTTACAGTTGGTATCAGAGCCGCATTTCCTCGGACCCATCCCTTACACTATAGTCCTTTAAAAAAAAAAAAAAAATAAAATAAAAATACTCACCGATGGGTCGTTACTCAACCATTCCTTGTAAATGCAGGTACACAGAAATGAGGAGAGGAAGGCCCCCACTAAACCGAGCGGCCCAAGATAATTCGCTTCGGGAGGATTTGGACAGATTATATGAGATGGTGGAAGCTCTCGTAGCTGCCCAGCGAAGGCAAGAGGAGAGAAGGGAGTTACCCGGACCTCCTCCGCTGGCGCAGGTTGAGCCCCCGTTACAGCAGGCTGATCCCGAGCCACCCCGGCAGGAGCCTGTTCCTCCACAGTACCACCCGGCACCACAGCCGCGGTACGACCCGGTACCACAGCCACAGTACCAACAGGTACCGCCACAGCATATTCCAGTGCCCCCACCCCATCAGCAGGCGCCACCACAGGGTCCCCCAGTTCACCCTCAGCCGGCCCCAGTTCCTTTACCTCGGGACCCCGCTCCCTCCTTGATCGACCCCGGCTTCATAGAGAGGTACAGGAGACTGAACCCTTCTACTTTTTCAGGGGGATCCTCTTTCGAAGAGGCCCAATACTGGCTGGCGGAGACTGAGAGAGCATTTGAGACCTTGGGAGTAATTCCTGAGCAGAGGGCTGCCATTGCCTCCTACATGCTGGTAGGGGAAGCAGTACGCTGGTGGGAGCTCAAGTGGGCCACCTTGCCCGTACCAGTTACTTGGGAGCAGTTCCTAGCGGCTTTCCATGCGGAGTATCTCCCTAAGCACATCCAACATTTAAAGGAAATTGAATTTGCTCAGTTGGTCCAGGGTAATATGACAGTGTCGGAGTATGCCCGCAAGTTCCTGGAGCTGGGTCGACATGCCCCGGAGACATTGTTGGATGAGGGCCGAAAGGCCAGGAAATTCCAGTGGGGTCTCCGCCCGGAGATCAGACAGCACTTGTTGGTGATGGAGCTCGAGACATATTCGGCAGTCCTGGCAAAGGCGCAGATCATAGAAAGGAGCTTCGACACCCGCCCTCAGCTAACGGGAAGTTCCCGACCTTCAGCCCCGCTCCGCAGGCCAGCGCCTACCATGCCGGTCCAACCTAGTAAGAGACCCAGGCCTGCCGTTCAGGGCCCTCCTCAGGTTATGGGGGCAGCTCGTGGGAAGATCTGCCAGTACTGCGGTAGGGATCATGGGGACCGACCCTGCTACCGCCTCAACAACACCTGTCGCATATGCGGCAGTGCCCAGCACTATGCGAGGGAGTGCCCTAGGAACCAGAATCAAGGGAGGCCTCCAATCCAGGGCAGAGTTTACAACCTTACCCAGAAGGATGCCGATGCAGACCCGGACGTGGTACATGGTATGTATACTATCTCTGGCCACATTGCTCATATTTTGTTTGATACTGGTGCATCACATTCTTTTATTTCACATGTTCTTGCTTCCAAAATTTGTGTATCACCTGATAGACTAGATTCATTATTGTTTGTATCTACCGCTGGGGGGGAGACATTACTAGGAGAGGTTGTCTACAGGGCATGTGCCGTGGAGATAGCAGATAGGAAATTGAGGGTAGACCTGATAGGGTTAGACACAGGGGATTTTGATGTAATCCTAGGAATGGATTGGCTGGCGGCGTATCACGCCACCATAGACTGCTTTAATAAAAAGATTGTATTTAATCCTCCCAACGAGGAGCCATTTACAAGTTAATAAAATTATTCGGTACTGATTCTCCCTAATGACAAATTCTTTTCTTCTTAATTCCCAGTGCGTTGATATTGTATTTTCCCTAACTAGGTAAACCCAAGAAGGAAGTTTGTATCCAAGAGATTCCAGTAGTCCGAGACTTTCCAGACGTATTTCCGGATGAACTGCCCGGTCTACCAGGGGACAGAGAGGTCGAGTTCACCATAGACTTACAGCCAGGAACCCAACCCATCTCGGTAGCTCCTTACCGAATGAGCCGCATCGAAATGGAAGAGCTAAGGAAACAAATCACTGAGCTACAAAACAGTGGCTTCATTAGACACAGCATTTCCCCATGGGGTGCCGGGGTTACTTTTGCAAGGAAAGGAGATGGAACGTTGAGGCTGTGTATTGATTATAGAAGGATAAACAAGGTAACAATTAAAAACAAGTACCCTCTCCCCCGGATTGATGACCTTTTCGATCAGTTGCAGGGTGCACAGGTCTTTTCTAAAATAGATCTACGATCAGGTTACCATCAGGTAAAAGTGAGAGCAGAAGACATCCCCAAGACGGCATTCCGAACCAGGTACGGACACTATGAGTTCCTGGTTATGCCGTTTGGGCTAACCAACGCCCCGGCCATCTTTATGGATCTAATGAACAGAATCTTCAGAGAGTTCTTGGATAAATTTGTCATCGTGTTCATTGATGATATCTTAGTCTACTCAAAAAGTAGAGAAGAACATGCTCATCATCTTGCCCAAGTCCTCCAGGTACTCAGGGAAAAGAAGTTGTATGCAAAGTTGAGCAAGTGTGGATTTTGGCTCGAGCAAACCGCCTTCCTAGGACATGTTATATCGAAGGAAGGGGTGTCGGTGAACCCCGAAAAGGTTGAAGCGGTACTTGGTTGGAAAAGGCTGACAACAGTTAAGGAAATTCGCAGTTTCCTAGGGATGGCGGGTTATTACCGCCGGTTTGTCGAAGGGTTCTCCAGTCTAGCGGCCCCTCTAACCCGACTCACAAAGAAGAATGCAAAGTTTGATTGGAATGAGAACTGCGAAAGGAGTTTTTCAGAATTGAAGAAGCGACTGACTACTGCACCCGTGCTGGCTCTACCGAGTGGATCAGGAGGGTATACAGTTTATAGTGATGCCTCCTATCTGGGCCTGGGTTGTGTCCTGATGCAGCATGGAAAGGTTATAGCATATGGGTCTAGACAGCTAAAGAATCATGAGAAGAACTATCCTACCCATGACTTGGAGCTTGCCGCAATCATACACGCCTTGAAAATCTGGCGCCATTATTTGTATGGAGAGACCTTTCAGATCTACACCGATCATAAGAGTTTGAAGCACATCTTCACTCAGAAGGATCTCAACATGCGTCAGAGAAGGTGGATGGAACTCCTCAAGGACTATGATTGCGACATCCTATACCATCCAGGTAAGGGCAACGTAGTAGCCGATGCCCTCAGTAGGAAGAGTGCAGGCACCCTAGCCCATCTGATGGTTTCGGAATGTAGGTCCATTGGGGCTACGCAGCAGGTTCGACTGCAAGATCTGAAGAGGGCCACATATTTGAGCCACCTAGCAGTCCAACCCGAGTTAATCCAAAGAATAAAGGAAGCCCAGTCAATCGACCCCGCCCTAGTAAACCGCAAGAAGGATGCAGAACAGGGAGTGAACTCAGAATTTCAGATCTCTGCCGACGGATTGATTCGTTTCAAGGACAGAATGTGTGTCCCAGACGACAATGAATTAAAAAGAGACATCATGACAGAGTCCCATAGTTCAAGATTCGCCATGCATCCAGGAAGTACAAAAATGTACCAAACTATGCGACCCCGATTCTGGTGGAATGGGATGAAGAGAGATATAGCCGACTTCGTATCTAAGTGCTTGGTATGTCAGCAGGTCAAAGCAGAACATCAACGCCCAGGGGGGTTGCTTCAGCCCTTACCGATTCCAGAATGGAAGTGGGAACACATCACCATGGACTTCGTATCGGGACTACCCAAGGCACGATCGGGACACGATGCCATATGGGTAATTGTTGACCGACTCACTAAGTCTTCCCACTTCCTGGCCATCAGAATGACTGATTCGTTGGACAAGTTGGCAAGAATGTATGTCCGGGAAATAGTCAGACTGCATGGGGTCCCAGTAACAGTGGTATCCGACAGGGATCCCAGATTTACTTCTCGGTTTTGGAATAGTTTCCAGCAAGCTATGGGAACAAAGCTGTCCCTCAGTACTGCCTTCCACCCCCAAACCGATGGACAATCAGAGAGGACAATCCGTACGCTGGAGGATATGCTCCGAGCTTGTGTCCTTGACTCCGGAGGCCATTGGGACGACCATCTACCCCTGATAGAGTTTGCCTACAACAACAGTTACCAAGCAAGCATCGGCATGGCCCCATACGAGGCGTTATACGGGCGTCCGTGCAGGTCACCGATTTGTTGGGAGGAAGTGGGCGATAGAAGATTGTTTGGCCCGGATTTAGTGGAAGAAACCACGTCCAAGATAGTTAAGATCAAGAAGAACATCCAGACAGCTCAGAGTAGGCAAAAGAGCTATGCTGATACCCGGAGGAGAGACCTAGCCTTTGAGAAAGGTGACCGTGTGTTTCTTAAAGTCACCCCCTTCAAGGGAATCAGTAGGTTCGGCAGAAGGGGAAAATTAAACCCCAGATACATTGGACCCTTTGAAATCTTAGACAAGATTGGTACCACTGCCTACAGACTTGCACTGCCCCCTGAGCTCTCCCGGGTTCACAATGTGTTTCATGTATCTATGCTGCGCAAGTACAATCCGGACCCTTCTCATGTCGTGGCTCATGAACCGCTTTCACTCCGAGAGGACTTGTCTTATGAAGAAGTACCGGTCAGTATCACGGACCGAGAAAGCAGAATACTCCGTAACCGGGAAATATCATTTGTAAAAGTCTTGTGGCAGAACCACACGCCTAGGGAGGCGACTTGGGAGCTGGAATCAGAATTTAGGGCCCAATATCCTCATCTATTTAATCAAGAGTAATGAGGCAAATTTGGGGACCAAATTTCTTTATGGGGGGGAGAGTTGTAGCACCCGGAAAGGAGGAAAAAAAAAAAAAAAAAAAAAAAAAAAAAAAAAAAAAGGGGAAGGCCACGTCAGCAGCCACGTCAGCAAGCCCGGTCAGCACCCGGCCAACCAGGGCCTGCCACGTGGCAAGACCGCGTCACTCCAAAAAGAGCCACGTTGGCGATCCGCGTGGGTGCGATCCGACGGCCCAGATCAATCACGCGATCGGACGGCCCAGATTCAAACAAAATGAACGGCTGTGATCAAAAGGCAAGGGGTTATAAATAGAACCCCCACACCAGACCACAAACCCTAGCCGCCAGCCGCTCGCCGGAGAAGACGAACCAGAGACCGACCGCTGCCACCCGCCGCCACTCGCCGCCGCACCGGGGAAATTTCCGACCGCCGATCGAGGTAAATTTCATACCCCCGACTCGTTTTTCCCCACTGATTCCTCCTATGCCCAAATCGAAGCCGAAATCCCGGCCAAACGGCCGGAATACGCGGCCGAAGCCCAGCGGCGCCGCCGCGCCCCCTCTCGGTTTTTGCCTCCGACGAGGCCCTTCCCGGCCTCCGTTCGATGCAATTTTTATATCACCGTGATCACCATTCTTTTCTCTACAGGTTGACCGGAGCCGAATCACCAAAACACGAACCTCGCCGGAGAGCCGCTGCACCCGAGAGCGCCGCCGCCGGTAAGCTCCGTTTTTCCGTGATTTTTTGGCCCCCCGAGGGCCCTAGGGTTGTTTTCTGACAAGGACCAATGCGAGCGTGGCCGAAAACGGCCGAAAACAGCCAACCCGAGGCGACTCGCCGCCGCCTGCGGCGGCGCCGTCGCCGGAGCACGGCGGAGCCGCCGTGCCGGAGTTGCGATTTGGGCCGAAGGAGGCCCTGGGCCTAATTTGGATTTTTTTTGGAACACGTGCAGGTACTGTTAGTGTGTTTCAGTTTCCCGGGAAAAATTCAGGGAAAATTAGGGACAGCCTGCAGGCGCACTGTGAATCGTATTCGGATCCCGAAAACAGGTAAGGACCCCTCACCCTATTTCCTATCACGGTATTAAAGTTCAAAATAATAAAACGGTATTTCTTGAATTAACGCATGTGTGAAATTGCTTAAGGTTGCTAATGGAGCCCGAGTCTAGTGTGATTGATGATTTACTGTTATTTGGCCTGTTTTACAGCTTTAAATGCATTATGGGGTTTGATGTGTTCATTTTATAGTTTCGAATGCATATATTACTGTTTTATTAATTATGGGTTGAATGACTGAAGAAGTGATACTGTATGTTGTCTGTTCGGCATGAATTATGATTTGCTTGTTTAAATGTGAATTGATGATGCTTATTGAGGAAAAGTGAAATGAAACATTGTATAGACTGATAATTGTATGATGGGGTCAGCCTGACTAGATATCCTGGGAGATGGTGGACGGACCGGGTCCGTAGGGAACCCTACCGGGATTGTGGTCTCACATGCCGGACGGGGTATGGAGATCTTATGGTTTTGGCGCCCATACCGGACGGGGTATGGGGACGGCCCGTTTCACCCTCATACCGGACGGGGTATTGAGGTTTATGGTTTTGGCGCCCATACCGGACGGGGTATGGGGACGGCCCGTTTCACCCTCATACCGGACGGGGTATTGAGGTTCATGGTTTTGGCGCCCATACCGGACGGGGTATGGGGACGGCCCTGGAAACTGATTATGAATGTTAAAGGTTAACGGGTAGCGGGACCCCTAGGGACCCCCATGGATACTAGTAGGCTGGTAAATGAGAAAAGGATATGTTGTATAATGATTGAATTACAAAAGGCGTGATAAGTGCTATGTTTTACAGCTTATATTATTCCATGATTGTGATAATGTTATTATTTTCTTATATTGTTTTCATAAATTCCACCGAGGTAAGTGGATGGTAAAGGTTTTCATGTTAATAAACGAGTTTATTGTAAATTATGCTCCATTGGTCTTTTTGTGTTTTTCTACCCACCTTTACCTCCGTGACGGTGAGATATCGTGATGTTCTTACTGGGCTAGTGTAGCTCACTCCTTAATTAACCATTTCAGATCAGGAAGACATGGTTCCCGAGCTCGTTCCGCAGGAGGACGACGAAGGGGATGCCTAGAGACTCTGTAGTCATACGCATAGTTTATTTTCGAGTTTTCTTTCTTAGTTAGTTTAACCTTTTATATTTTAAGTACGTTTTTTTTTGTTTTTCGTGTAAGGGATGTTAACTGAAATTTTGATCTCGCTTCCGCATTCGATATATTTAAATACTCATTTCATTTTAATATTTTCCGGGGACGTTACAAGATCAATTGTGATGAACGGTCCATATTCATTTCCTCCTTATGTGCGATCAGACGGACGAGATCGATCGTAATAGAATGTCTAGATTAATGTGGAATGGATATAAATATTTCGCATCACACAGAAACTCAAAATCCTAGCCGTCATCCCCTATCGGAGAAGAAGAACCAGACGCTGAAGAAAAAGGTCAACCGCCAACCATTGCCGCACCGGAGCCACCATGGCTGTCAAAAAAAGTAAAAATTCTCCATACCCGCTCGAAATTCAATTCTGAGCACTTATGTGGCTAAATCGGAGCAAAAGGGACGACATATGAGTCAGAAACTGCAGGCAAAGTATGGTGGAGCTATCGCGGCCAAAACTCTAAAATTCCTCCAATGAGCCCTTTCCCGATTTTCGTTTCACGCGATTTTTCGATCTTTGTGTTCACCATCCTTTTCTGTGCAGGTTAGCTAAAGAAGGAACCCCAGCTGTGAAGGAGGACCGGCGGAGCCACCGTACCCGGTGATCCCCCGCCGATAGGTTTGGTGTTTTTGGTAATATTTCGGCTAACTGAGGGTCCCTACCCTGTTTTTCTGCAGGAACACATGTAAAACCAACTAAAATTGGTCAAAATTGGCCAGGTTGAGGCGAACTGTCGTCATGGGCGACAGAGCCGGCACTGGAGCACGGCGGTGGCACCGTTCCGGAACCCCAAAATTGGCCATAATGAGTTTTGGACACCAATTTTAAATTTTTGGGGTATTTTTAGGTATATGACGAGTGTTTTAAATTCTGCATGAAAAATTAAGGGAAACCGGTACCTGTTAGGAGGCATAGTAAACAATTCGACGTCTCGAAACATCGATCCGGATAAAGATCTTTTACCATATTCTCTATTACGATAAATTGAGGGTTAACAATGTATAATTTCCTATTTTTATAAAAAATTAAAAAATCCTAAAAATAATTATAGGTTACTAGTAGAGTCAAAACTAGTTAGTTCACAATTGTCTTAATTTTCTGTTTATTTTTCTATATTGTCCTACTTGATTTTTGTATAGTACATGTTCTTAATTTATAATTTAATAATCTTATAAACTTATCTGGTTATTTTGATTATATACCATCAGTATGAATATAGTTTAATTGATCTATGAATGTGATATTAGATATTGGTATGCTTTTGTTGGTTATTTATTGATAACAATTTGTATGTAAAAGACTTGCTGGTTACCCAAAAAAAGGTGGACATGTCTGGTACATAAGGAACCCTACCGTGAACATTACTTCAGTCAGATAAGGCTGAGAAGTCCCTTACTAGAAAGATTTAAGAGATATAGTTCACCCTTATCTTGGATGAGGTATCAAGACAATGAAATATTTGGTGCCCATTACCGGACGGGGTATGGGGATGACTGATCAATTGTAAAATTGGATATTGGGTTTACGAGTAGGGAAAACATCCCTATGAACCCCCAGGGGTACCAGTAAGTAGGTAAGAAAAAAATTTATTGTCTCTTATTCTTTTATGCGTGAAAGTGAAAAATAGCATAGATATGGGTCTTCATAGGTAATTTTTAGAAACTCGTTACGGTAAATATCAAACAACGTTTTCAAGTTTAAAGGTATTTAAATAAATTAAAGGCTCCATTAGTTGTTTTTTTTTTATTTTTTAGTATCTTCAGTTTTTCATAGCTGTGATCAGTGTGATATTTTTACTATAGTAATGTAGCTTACCCTTTCATTAACAATTTAATATCAAGAGGACCAGGATCCAAATCTCGATCAATAAGAAAGTTATGAGTAGTTCACCACCTAGACTCCCTTTAAGTGCTAGTGAAAGTTATCTTAGGGTACTTTTGTATTCGCTATTCTTTTCATTTTTTTTATTACCATTTGTCTTTTAGAAAGGATATTCCCATACCTCTATTGGGCATTCTAAATTATTGTGTAAGGAATGTAAACCATAACTTTATTAATCGCTTCCGTATTTAATTTTATGAATTCATTTTCATTTAAGTTTCAGATCTTTACATGGGTAACAAGGGATGTGAAAATAGATTTTGTTGATATAATGGGGGGACTTGATGATGATCGAATGAGCAACTTGGATGGGTACTTAAATAAAGTTACAATACAGAGGAGTGTGAGGGATGATCAAACATGGCTTGCTAGATAAAACAGAGACATGAAAATTGGAGGTGGGATATTGAATGGGATGGATTTGTTCGAGATGGTAAGGAGGGCGAGAGTATGTTTGAGAGCCATAAGCAGTTAGGTTGAAGGCAGATTGTAGGAACTAGGTAGTATTGTACCAAGAATAATACTTAAGGGTAACAGAACTAGTGTTTAAGAGACTTGACAGAATAGGCTAGGCGGTAGAAAATATTAGATAATACTGAAATAAATAAGTTGAATAGAATACCTAGATTGTACTACAAAATTTGATTGTAAATGTTTTCTAATTTTTTGGTGTAATGTGCATATTCTAATTTCTAGGCAATGTAGCACATTATATTGTATATTTCATAGTAGGTAAAACAAGAAAAAGAATAGGAGGTACATGAGACATGTCTCCAAACTTAAGAGCTTACAAAAATTTTCTTTGTCATTACATAGGTTGAATAATTGAGAGTTAGCTGTAGGACAATACCAATATCATTGTGTGTAGGAGGAAATACTTAGACATGTGATCCCTGCTTTAGCCAAAGGGTTTTCTTGTTTTTTTTCCTTATGAAACATATATATATATATATTTACATGTTTAATGATACGTAAAATAGGTACATTTGGAATGATATTCATGGAATAGAGTTGAATTTATAATTTCTTTTATAGATGGTGTTATAAATGAAAGTAATAGGATGAATGACACTCGGTCCTGCTAGGGCACGATTTGTCACATGAATAATTGAGAATTGGATGTATATATGAATTTCACATGAATGAGAATTTCCAGTTAATTGTTTTGAGACATGGTGAATGTACATAAGACGGAATATTAATAGGATAACATGATAGATGACAACTGCCCTTATAGAGTAGGGTTATCATACATCCTTTGTAGGTAACCACAACCCGTTGAGATTGTGAAATTGGCCTATGGGCTCATGCTGCACATGTTTTGATATTAATGAATAAAATTAATTTAAGTTAGACTTATATAAGAAATATCTTTTATTCTATGTACACCGGTAATCTAAACATAGAGAAAGAAACTAATACATAATATATGTACTCTGTTGGAGAGGCGATTTGCTACAATGTCGCATAAAATATCCAAGCTGATCACTTGCAAAATGAGAAAAACACATCGGCTGAGGTTTTAAAGGTGACGACCAAATGTTGAAAAAGAAGAAAGGAGTTGTTGCTAGGTTTCTGAGTGAGTGTGCACTGAAATGCACCGTATCAATCCCTTAGTTAGTGAAACGGTGCATTTTAGTGCAGGGCATCCGGGTTTTGGGTGAGCCGGCAGGCTTGAGCCCATTAACATCCCCCCTCAAGATGGCGAGTAAATATTTTTTGCTCTGATCTTGATCATGTGTTACTTGAGCAACCAGCTAGACATGGTGAAAACATCTGCAAGTTGTTGGTTGTTATTTATATGTTTTATTATCACGCTTCCATCTTGAATTTTTTTTCTGATCAAATGACAGTCTAGTTTAATATGTTTCGTGCATTCGTGATAAATTAGATTGGCGACTATATGAATAGCTGCTTTTTTATTGCAATAAAACATTGTTGTTGTTGGATGTTCAATCCCAAAATTATCTAAAAGATATCTAATCCAGGTCAATCCACAACATATGCTTACCATTGTTCTATATTCTGCTTCTGCAGAAGATCTGGAAATAGTATGTTGCTTCCAAGAAGTACATAGTACCTTGTGATGAATCTTCTTGTATCAGGACATCTTGCCTAATTGCTATCAGTATATACATTTAATTTTAAATTGGAGGAGATGGAGTAAAATAAGCCCTATCTTGGATATCTTTTTATATACCTTAGCACCTTGTATGCAACATTCAGGTGGTCATTTCTAGGGCTTTCTATAAAGGATCTCAAAAGGTGTTTTGTTATTTATAACTGGTGAGAGAATTCTATTAATGAGATAAATTGCAGTTAATATGAAATCATTCCAATACTTTGTGTCCAGACCGCTTAGGAATTATAGCGCTCTGGCAGCATTAAGAATATGTTGATGCTTCTTTTCGATTCTGCCATTCTGTCATGGTGTCTCAACACAAGAAGTTTGATGCAAAAATCCCTTATTCAACACAAAATCTCCTCATATTAAAGTTCTACTACTATTATTATCAAAAGAAAGTTTATTAATCTTAGTCAAAGGGCAAACATAACAAAGTTCACAATTGTTTGACTTTATTATATTTGAATGAAAAATTGATTTAAATTGTGTAGGATGTCTAAGCCTATAGTGCCACAAATCAATTTTTTTTGCTCCTCTAGTGCCCCAGAAAGCTGCTCAAGTGAAGGCTGATCCTGTTGTCTCTTTCAATGGTGTGGTGGAATTGAGCTGATATAATCCCTTCTTAACTCCACTTCAATTGTCCTTCAAGTCAAAAGGTCCTGGATAACACAATGTTTTTGTGAAAAGCAAACAACAATACAATCTTGTGTTAGCCTTCTTGTAGAAATTAAATTGAAATTAAATAATGGCACACATAATATATTTTTAAGAACTATGTCGTTACATGACTTAATTGCCCCGACATGTGAGGCATCAACCTTTACACTATTAGGCAATATAACTTCAAAAATGGTATTTGATGTGATTTCAGTAT
This sequence comes from Carica papaya, assembly GCF_054855325.1. Taxonomy (NCBI): domain Eukaryota; kingdom Viridiplantae; phylum Streptophyta; class Magnoliopsida; order Brassicales; family Caricaceae; genus Carica; species Carica papaya. The sequence goes on from NC_142311.1 coordinate 36,080,067, forward strand.
CTAATTGTTATATGTGAACAATGTGATATGATGCTCCAGTGTCAATTATCCAGGGAACATACACATTTTCCCTTGAGGCCTCTACCCCTTTGACTATTCAGGTACCTTATAACATATCTCAACAGTGTCCTGGAATGTTGTAGTTAGAAGAAATGGCTTTTCTTGGATTGCTTTAAAACACCTCTCTAATGAGTGTCCACTTCTTTTGGAATGAGTACAATAGTATTTATCTTTATTGAAATTTCTAAATTTTCTTGACATGTTTGTTTCCTTAACACTAAAAGCCATAACTTTGTTGGTTACTGAGTCCATTGAAATTTCTCTCCTATTTTCTTCTTACTCTGTTGTTGAAAATACATCTCTTAGGCTAGACAAGGGTTTTATCATTAAAATTTGTGCTTTCATTGCCTTGTAATGGTCCAAACCCATTAAAATTTTCATCACGTGGTCTCTCTCTTGGTATTCTTGAATAGCTTTTAATCCACCTCATGCACAATTTAGAATAGACTCATAGTTAACTAATTCATCAATTAGAGTTTTCAGTTTTGAGTAGTACACCCTAACTAGTTCTTGGTTATGTGAGAGGTTCATGATAGCCTGCTTTATCTCAAATATTTTGGAGGTATTTTGTTGACCAAAAGTCTCTTCGAGGTCAACCCAAAAGTGATGAGTAGTTTCTGCATAAATTATGTCGGCCTTAGTATCAGGGGCTAAAATAGTTTGTATCCATGTGATAACAATGTCATTACATCATATTCAATGTCTTCTTTGTGGATCATTGGGATCCTTTGGCTCAAGTAGGGTTCCATCTATGAACCTTAATTTGTTTTGAATACTTAAAGCGCAATGCATGAATCTGACTCAAGTGTAATAAATGGTTATGTTTAGCAATTGTGGGACCAAGATCATGCTTGAGTTTAGAGTTTTGTCTAGATAATATGGGCTATCCGAATCTGTATGATCCAGAGCCATTACAGGCAACATACTTGGGTTTTGATTCAAAAAATAAGGAGTTTTTCATGTTATTCATTTCTGATTCTACACTTTCTCCTTTCTTTTTTTTTTTTTTATAAATTTTAGATTTGGGTTTAGGTCAACCCGAATAAATTCTTTCCCTTTTCTCCTGTTTTTTTTCAAATTTAAACTAAATCGATTTTTTAATAAATTTTTACTCTGATACCATGTAAAAAAATCAATATCTCCTATTCTACGTACACCGACAATTTAAAACTCTAAGGTTTGCATTCAATAATGTATCAAATCATAAACAGAGGGAAGAAAACTAATACATAATACCTCTACTCTATTGGAGAGGCAATTTACTTCAATAACGCACGAAATATCCAAACTGATCACCTGCAAAACGAGAAAAACACAGTAGATAGGGTTTTGAAGGGTGGCGGTTGAAGGTTGAAAAACAAAAATGGAGTCGTTATTTATGCTCGTCCCACCTGATGAGTGTGCACCAAAACGCACCGTATCACTCTCTTAGTTAGTGAAACGGTGTGTTTTGGTGCAGGACATCTGGGGGGTTTTGAGCGAGTAGGCAAGCTTGAGCCCGTTAACAACTTAATTAATTATTTATCTAAATAAATTATGTTAAAATTTGTTAACTCTACTTTTTTAAAAAAAAAAAATTACATGTAAAGTTAATCATGATAAAACAAGTTAGAATATACATTCATATATTCTAACTTGTACAATACGCTTATTTATTATTATTATTTTTAAATGTGATACCATTGTAGCACCATAATTTCATTATTAAAAATATTTTATTTTAATAAATAAATATTTTGGATTAACTAACTTCTACATAGGCTAATAAATTATTCTTATTTTAATTTAAAAATGATTAAGACTTCTTTAATTTTTATACAAGAGTGAGAAAGACGTATTACGTATGTTTAAGAAATGTGGTTGGCATAAACACGTGGCCACTTTTGTAATCGATAAGTTTAGTTAATAGCAAGTTGATTAACGAGGAAAATAAAATAGTTAATACCAAGTTGATTCGAATAAAGTTTAACTCGGTCCGATATAAATTATGAAAATAATGGCCAGTCAAGTTATTATTATCATTGTCCACCTAAAAAATGTCATGTATATATATATATATATATATATATATATACATACATATATAATTCATTACTGTACTCTAAAATTAATAATTGAAGTAAGTTACTTTTAATTAGAGTAAAATAATGGTAAAATACATTTAGTTAGATTAATTTAATTAATTATGTTTAACCCTAAGATTCAATGATTACATATTTTATAAAAAATTATGAATAAATCTTAATTTGAGATAAAATTTAGAAATATATAAAACATGAGTACTTATGTAATATAATAATGAAAAATAAATAAACATGTGTATTTTTAATTTATTAAAGAAACTAATAGCAAGAGAATCAAATATATTTAATTTATTTTAATCGGTGAAATACAATAATATTTTAATTAGTGAAATAAAATTTCTTGTTTAATTTTTTTAAAAAAAGGTAAGAGGTTTGGATAAACTGCAATTTCTTTTTTTTCTAAAACTTTTTTTCTTCGTGGAAAAGTACAATACAGTTTTCAGCTGAACAAAATGTGAAACCGTAGCAAAAAACAAAAAGAAAATTAAAATAAAGCCAACGGAACCGCATTGCACTAAATGCCACAGATCCTCTGGGAAATTATTCTCTACTCTCCATTTTCGGTACTCCCTCTTCGCCAAAAAATATAAAAAAAAATGCTTCTAGTTGTTGTACCTAGTGTACACCTTTTCATCTAAAAGCAATTTTAGCCCATTAATGTACAACACTATACAGCACATAATCGATTAATTACAAGGCCAAAAATGGAGTTGACTGAATGCTTTGGCGTCCCATTCTTAGTTATAAGTTCTCGTAACTCCCGAGCCGTTGTCGTTTCTTCTTTAGTGACGCTAAACAACGGCCGGAACGGCAACCGAGACAGCCTCGAAGCTCCATGTTGACGGCGATGAATGTGATGCTGATGGCTCGGTCGATAATGTCCATAAACGACTTCGTTTTTGAGGCCGACGATATCCCGTTCGGTACGCCCTGGTGGTTCGTCGACGCCGGTATCTCTTGCCTGTTGGTGCTTTTCGCGGGAATCATGTCCGGCCTTACCTTGGGGCTCATGTCCATGGGTCTTGTTGAGCTCGAGATCCTCCAGCGAAGCGGCACCTCCACTGAGAAGAAGCAAGCCGGTAATCTAACAACTCTGCGTTTTTATATTTTTAAAAAAGAAAGGAGTTATTCTGATTATTATGAGATTATAAGTACTTGGATTAGGGTTTGGTTTGTTGATAATGTCACCGTTGATGTTTTTGCTTGGAGAGCGTTTTAGGTTCCTACTGGTACCAAAGGAGAGTGTTGTTTCTTGTTATGTATGTATAGTAATTCTTGATTTCTCTTCATGAAGCTATTATCCTACCTGTTGTTCAGAAGCAACACCAACTCCTTGTTACTCTGCTTCTGTGTAATGCAGCTGCCATGGAGGTATTCATTTCTATTTTTTGAATTATTATTCAATAATCTAAATATGGAGATGGATTCACTCTTTCCTTTGTTGATACTCTTATGTCAGTGGACGTTACGAGGAATAAGAGTTATATTGTTTCGCTGATTTGTGTTCTGTTCTTGATTTTGCTTCTTCAGGCCCTTCCTATATATCTTGATAAGATTTTTCATCCCTTTGTGGCTGTTTTGCTGTCCGTGACATTTGTTCTAGCTTTTGGAGAGGTACGTTGACTTCCCATTTTTAGGTTCTTGTTTCCTGATATTCTAGCCCATACGAGTCTTGTTCATGATCTGCAATGTTGCTTCAGATCATTCCACAAGCTATCTGCTCTCGGTATGGACTTGCTGTTGGTGCAAATTTTGTGTGGCTAGTCCGCATTCTGATGATCATTTGCTACCCAATTTCTTATCCCATTGGAAAGGTAATCTCGTACAAAGTTTTTTAATTTTGACTCTGTTCTGAAAATACAGCTGATAGACATAGAGACATAGATAGAGGTAAACATTTGTAATGTTCTCTTGGTAAACATCAAAAAGTGCACGTCTATCTAGAGCATAATCATTTTAACTGATATGTTTCAAATTTATTACTTCATGACTAAGATACTTCACATTCATTGCATAAAAATTGAGATTGCACCTCTTAGTTCTCAATTAAAGTGTCTAAAAAGGAATTGATCCCTACTTCAAGAATGTCCGTTTGTCCAACAAAACAGTAGCTTCATCATTTCCGTACAGACTTAATTTCTTAATATTTACCATAGTGAAACAGATAAAAAAAGTTGTCTGCTTATGAAGCCAAGGTGATATACTATTTGTTTATAATGATTAACAAAAAAGAAACCCTTCGTTTTTTCAGTACCTTGAACAGTGCGCCGCACAAGTATCTAGATATTCTAACCCAAGTGATCAGTAGAGAGGTGTCTTTTCTAGATCCTGACTATATCAAATGATTGAATTGCCATCAATAGATAAAGGTGCTTTCCAAATGCTGACAATTTCAGATAACTGAGTTGCCAATCTAGAATTTTCAGCTTTGCCAGAAAACTTTTTAGCCTCAAAATCAAATCTTTTCAGCAGAAAGCAATTCTCATTGCAGCTATTGAGAATATACCAAATTTCATGTGGTTTCAGGTTCTGGATGCCGTCCTTGGGCACAATGACGCTTTGTTTAGGCGTGCTCAATTGAAAGCTCTTGTCTCAATACACGGCCAAGAGGTAACCATTTGGAATGAGTATTCTGATACTGTGATAACATCATCATGCATCCAGTGGCCACCAATAACATCAATAACAAGTGATGCCATAATATGACATCTCAATACACAGCCATCAGAAAGTGCATGGAATTGCTTAATTATTAAAAGTGTCTTGTCTTTTTCGCTTCCATTAACTTGCTATTTCCATCCAAATTAGGCTGGAAAAGGAGGCGAACTAACACATGATGAGACAACAATTATCAGTGGAGCTCTGGATTTAACTGAAAAGGTAGCTGCTATTGCTTAATTATTAAAAGTGTTCTGAAAGCATATTTTGTTCAAGTGCAGATCTTATCCAACGGAAATTTCTAATACTTTAAATCTCCCTGTTTTCTAAATGACTTTTCATTTGAACAACATAAAGTTACCATTTGAGTTGTGATCTCCGCTAACAGATGTCTGCTTCTAGTTATAAGACACCTCTCTCAAAATTGGCATTTTAAACACTGCAAAGTCTCATCCTATAAATAAAATGCAGAAAGACAATTTTACTCTTCAAGATTGCCATACTCTAATAATGAAGTTGTCATATTATGATTTGGTTGATGTAGACTTTTGAGGCAATGAGATCAACTGACTTGACTTGCAGGCTCATGAATTCAAGAATGTTTTGATAATGTAGATGTCATATTATAGTTTGATAGACTTCTGAGTGTAACAAGTACATTGGTTTGACTTACAAAATCATCAACTTACATCCAAATTTTTTATTGTATTGTGCTGGTTAAAGTGGTATTTGTCTTGTTTTACTCTTAGGCTATGTTTGGTTCAAGATACTAATACGTGGAGTAAGATTAAAATGATAATATCATTTTAATTTTATTTTCAATTTAAGATGGGTGAATTCTGATTTACCACCTGTCCTGGTAGGAATAAAAAATTATCAATAAGAAATTCATGTTATGACTAGAGTTAGTAACTTAGTTTGAACATGAAAATTTTGATCCTAGTCTATCCATCAAGAATGTCTAGTATTTAAGTGAAGGACTGGGTGAAAAATTGAAGTGGGAACTGAGCTAAACATGCTTTTATTGTTGTTGCCTTCCATGTTGCAAGTATCACTAGAGATCATTCCGATTCTTTACTTTTTGAAATGTATTTTGTGTTCCTTAAAATTTTGAGGCATTCATGCTGCTATTATTGTCAATTTCTATGAAGTTATCAAAATTTCTTAAGTTTTGTTTTGAAGTGTACAGACTGCAGAGGAGGCTATGACACCTATTGAATCAACATTTTCCTTGGATGTCAACTCCAAACTGGACTGGTGAGTCTGGCATCCTTTTCTTTTTCTTGCTTTTGCTTCTTTGGTTTTTATTTGAACGCAAGAAAGTTGCTGCCTTGTCATCTTTTCCACAGCAAAGTTGAAAGCTCAATTCCTAAAAATATATTTTAGCTAAAGAATCAAAATATAGATCGCATTATATCTGGTCTAGACTCTAAACAATCTGTGGAGGCAGAATAATGATTTATTGTTACCCAGAATCCTGTCTTATTTGGAGAGCTTGTCCCCATATCTACTTATATATACTAAGTTCATAAATAAGTTGTTTTCCCAAACACAGGGAAGCAATTGGAAAAATTCTTGCCCGAGGCCATAGTCGTGTCCCCGTCTATTCTGGAAATACAAAAAATGTTATTGGACTATTGTTGGTGAGCATGATAAATTGTTGCAAATATCTCAAGTTTCCTGAATCATTTCTTTTTGGTATCTGATTGTGGAAATTCTCTTTTTGAGAACCAGGTGAAAAGTCTTCTCACTGTACGAGCAGAGACAGAAACACCTGTCAGTGCTGTCTCTATCAGGAGAATACCTAGGCATGTCATTTTCTGTGGACTATCTCTTCTATTCCCATTTCTATTTAATCAGAAGTCTGTGATCTTGTGCATGTAAATTTCAGGGTTCCAGCAGATATGCCCTTGTATGATATCCTAAATGAGTTTCAAAAGGGAAGTAGTCATATGGCTGCTGTTGTGAAAGTTAAAGCCAAAACAAAGAACCCTCACCTTATTAGTAATGACAAAAATTTTGAGGAAAAGGGAACTTACAATGGGTATTCAGAGTTGGACATCCCCTTGCTAGCCAAGCATGATGATAAATTAGAAAGTTTTTGCGTTGATATTGACAAAGCATCGAAGCCTATTGCAAGCAACCTAAGCCACTTTCAACAAAATGGTGTTCCGCCAAACTGCTTGTCCTATTTACCAGAGGATATTGAAGATGGAGAAGTGATTGGCATCATCACCCTGGAGGATGTTTTCGAAGAACTTCTGCAGGTAAGCTCAGGCAGCACTTATATTAGGATTATCTATAGGTTTCAGGACCCATCTGCCCAAAATTTGCAGAAACTATGTTGGCTTAATGCTTCTATTTCTCTCTATCTCTCCATCTTCATTTAACTAAGACTGCACTGTAATTTGTTCCTGTAACTTGCATGATGCATCATATTCCATTTTGGAAGAGTATGTGCTGTTTCTCTTCATATGCATGATCCATATTAATTACAATGTTCTTCTTTACTGATTCCCATTTACATGGCAGGAGGAAATTGTTGATGAGACTGATGTCTATGTTGATGTACATAAACGGTATTGCGGATTTGAGTTTTCAGAGACTGGTTCCCATTTACTGTTAGAATTACCTCAGTACTTTGGTAAGAAATGTATTTTGGCTTTTGCAGGATACGAGTGGCTGCTGCTGCTGCTGCATCATCCGTTGCACGGGCTCCATCAAATCGGAGACTGACTGGTCAAAAGTCCACTGTAAGTGAACAACATTCGACACACACCATACAAAGTTAAACAAGATTGTCACTTTTTTTTAGTGGAAGATCATATCTAACTAACAAGCACTTACTAATCCTATCAAATTTGAACTAGTCCAAAACCTCCATGAAGGGGCCAAGCATCTATGGAAATATCCACTCACAAGCATTATCTTTTTGAGTAGCATTGTACGCACACATATTAGCACATGCATTCATATGAGCTAAAGTTTTGAAAATAGTATACATGGCAAGAAACTATTGCCGCAGAATTCTACAACAGTCATGAACTGATCTGGAATTTGTAATTTCCTTGCAGGGTAATCAGGGTAGGCAGGGACAAACACAAAGAAGTTAGTCAAGGATGACATATACTCTTCAGTTATCTGGCAGATCATCTTCTGAACGGTAAGAGATGGCTCTATAACTTTGCCAAATCCTATACTTTGTTTCGTTCTGTTTGGTTTTTCTTTTTTCACCCTCGTAGTAAGGGCGCCCAGTTCACGTGTTGCATGTATCTCGTTCTTGGAAAATTATATGATTCCACGTCCTCCAGACAGTGAATCTCTTTTGGGGACTCACGTTTTTTTTTTTTTTTTTTTTTGGTGGGTTCGATGCTAACCTTCTATACAAATATGCCCTTTTGTTACTTTTTTTTGTGCATACTAAAGTCAGGAATCCTTGTAAATATTTGGAGGATAAATTTCGGTTCCTCGAGTGCGTTATTATGTTTGCTTCCATTGCCTTGATACATTAATGTTATCGAGGACTTAGTTGAATAGTTTGTTTTTCCTCTGCAATGTGGATGTTCCAAGAAAGATTTCTAAAATTTTTGGAATATCAAATCGAATGATTTGTATTTTTTTAAAAAAATAAATAAATAAATAAATGGTTCTTCTTAGTTGAGGTCTTAAAAAAGTTCGGATTGGAAAGAGTAGTAAAAAATTATATGTATTGTAAATCAGATATCGGACACAAAACTGTGTTTTAATCTAAAACCGGAAGTTCATTGGTAAAAAAAAAAAGAAAAATATTATGATTAAGAATCAAATGAATTAGTAAATACTTTCTAACTAATCTCAGAATTTTAGTAAAATAATATGAGAAGTCAAACATCTTTTTGGTATAAGTTTTTGTTTTGTTTTATTTTATTTTCGTTCAGTTATAGTCAAAAGTAAACTCATCTTTTTCTTTTTCTTTCTATTATAAAGCGAAATATAAAAATTGAATTTAATGATGATTACATTTCCTCCGTGATGTTTTAGTTGGTTACAAATACTAAAATTATATACTACATAAATTTCTTTACATATCATTCATCCTAGAAGGTATAATAATTTTTTATTTTTTTATATTTTATTAAAAATGTCTTTACTTTCATATAATTTTGTTCATATAAACAATATTTGTACCAAATTTTTAATTGATAATAGAAATTATATTCTGCACATAGTATATTGGAAGAATTTAGTTTTTCTTAGTAGTTTTATCGAGTCAAGTTGAGAAAGAGAGAAGCAGACAAATTTTTTATTGAGTTATTTCGGAATTTAGTAATTTGAAGATGATTGTATTAATAAGAAAAAATATGTTTAACATTAAATTGTTAAAAGCTCAAAAAAAGTTGTTAGTTTTAAACATGTTCTTTTTCTATATTGACAAATATTTTGTGATTTATGTAGTTAAAAAGTGTATTAAGTATTATTTTACCATAAAAACTAATAATTTTTTTATTATTTTACTAGAATCACTTGTAACATAATTTACAAAATAAATTTTGTATCCATTTTTTTAAGAAGTGTTTTTATAATACACTCAATTTTTAGGAAAATATATAATTTAATTTTTTCGTTACACTTTAATCTCTACTAAAAATATAATTATTTATTAAAACTAGGATAGAATTAATAAAAATTGTGTTCTTATGAGTGAGATAACATTTAACTTAAAAATTATAATAAATAATGAGACAAAATTAATTGTATTTATTAATTTTATCAAGATTAATCCACGATGGTGATAGAATTTCAGAGCTTATACAAAATAAAGTACATGCCCCATGAAAAGAATTATGGCATGGCTAGAAAGAGAGGAGGTGCTTTCGGAATGCAAAAATGAATAATGCATATGAAAAGTCTTAAAACCTAAAATTGATTTTTTATGGTGAAACTTTAATATCTTATTACTTAATTATAGAGAAATTATTGGAAGAACTTCAATTATTTAAAAATATTCAAAAAAAATTTTAAAGTACTTTTTAATTTAAAATTTTTCTTGACTTTTCAAAAACATAATATAATATCTTATTTTCGTTAACTTTATATAATAATGTCTATTGTCATTGACAAATGAAAACAATTAGAATTCAGTCTCATTCAATCACATAGAAACCCTTTAATTAATATATACAGGTGGAATCTAATTTTATTTGAATATATTTCTAAGATACAATATAAAATTCAATTGTGATTGAATAATTCACACAATAAAGGCTTAAATACATAAAAATATGACTTAAATTTTATAAACTAAACAATATTTCTACTAGATACTTATCAAAAATAAAAACCGAGAATAACATAAGAAAAAAAATATAGTGCACCATTATTTTAATATAAAAGCACAAAAGAAAATAAGTATTCAAAAGAAACTATTCATGTTATTACCATATATCCTCTCTCATCTCTCTCTTTTCTTCTTAGATAATTACATGTAAACACTTGGGTTCTTAAAAGTTTCACATCATGAATCTCATAAAATACTAATATTATAAATTAGTTAAAAATAAAAAATCTAACTCTCCATATCAATAAATTTAAAAAATTCACGATATAATTATTTTATTTTAAGTGTTCTATTAATAATAACAGATAGTAAAAAATTTTACTACGCTTTTTAAAATTTAAAAAATTTTTTGAATAAAAAATAATTTATAAAGAATTTTAAATATTTTTAAATAATTTAGAGATATTTAATATTTTAATGGAAAATTTTATAAGACATGTAATTTTATTTTTTAAAATAAAAAAGTCAATCGAAAAATAAACAAAAAATTTAAGTGAAACTGAAATAGTATTTTTGCCAACCGGAGACCAGATAGTCGAACAAAGCCGTGTACCGAATAGACGAAAATACCCCTCGTAAACATGGCAAAACGACGCCTAAATCCAGTTCCTTAGCTGCGTGGGTTTCCTCGTAGCTGCAGTTTTAGTTTTTATTTTCCAGAGAAAAAGCCAACCCTGAAAATACCGTACAGACTCTTCCTTTTCCCTTTCGCACTCTCCCCGACCCCTCTGTTTCCTTCTTGCAATCGCAGCTTTTGAAGGTAAGTTTCTTCTGTTTTTCTTTTTGTTTGTTTGTTGCCTAGAAAACACTTGAAAAGAAAAGAATCTTTTTCTTTTTCTTTTTTTAAATTTCCGTTCTCTAAGTAGTGAAGTTATTGTCTTTTTCTTCTTATCTCTTGGTATCTAACGGAAAATTACGGACTTTCGTGTTGATGTTCTATATTATCTTGATAATTTTACTTAGAATTCCCTCTTGGTCACTTGGGTATGGCCTTTTATTTTAGTTTTAATGTTTTTTCCATTTCCATGTTGCTCTGTTCACTTTTCCATCCTCTTCAGCTGATATACAAAAGAGAATTCCAACTCATATTTTCTTAATGCCGCTTGTTTTTTTTGGACTAGAATATTTGTAATTTGAGATCCATTAGGGTTTGTATGTGCATCCGAAATAGTATCTGGATTATCCATCTGCGAGTATTTTCGACTGTGGTGTTTAAAATCATTGTCTGAATGTAGATAATTACCTGTAATATATAAATCATGTTTATATAAAAAATTACTCCGAGTTTGTGGTTGAATAGTCTTTTTTTTTTTGCAGATTGGATAGTTCTGCAAAATGGGCTTCAATTTTGTTTATCGATCGTTGGTCGAGATATATCCGCAGGTATATCAACCTCAGTCACTGATAAAAACATGGGAGGCTAGTTTGATGTTCTTTTGCTATTCTTTTTTTTAAGAAAAATATTTTATCATTTTTGGGATCTTATTTCTCGAATTTTATCTTGTGGAACATGGAAATGCAAATTATTTCTTTATAAGATTCTAAAATGCTAGTGTGGATGACAACATCTACAGTTAACCATACTAGCTGCATTTAGTTATGTAAGTTTAATAAATTGTTCAAATAAGAATTCCTTTTCCTTTACATGTCATAATTATTCTGAAATATTTTGAGGTTAAGGTGCGATTATCTTTTCTTGACATCTTATCATATGAAGTATTTTCCTTTAAATGTGATCTTGATGAAGAAGAATTATTTAGCTATTTTCCATAATGTCACTAGTCTCAGCATGCGTTTCTCCAGTAAAGAAGCTTCTAAAAAATAAATGCAGAGCATTAAAGTTTAGGTTTTTAGTATGATTTGGCTATTTGCTATAATATGTGCTAGATTGGTCCAATGGGAAAAAGAAAGCAATTTGATTATATTGGTAGTTGGTATTTTCTTCTCGGTCTGGCTTAATCTATATTCCTCCATTTCACATTTCTGTCTAAAGGGAGGCACATGTATTCATCTCCTTCTGTGCACAGGTTGATTGGCGCATTCTAAAGGCTGTTGCTATTGAGAATCCCAAAAATGTTGATGCTGCTGTCGAAGCTGTTCTTACAGAGGTTATTCCATTTTTGTCTGAGAAGTCCATTCAAGTTTCTAAACGTCTCTCTGATGGGGAAGGTAATGCTCATCTTTATGGAAGACTTAGTTTTGTCTTCAAAACATGCGTTATGTTCTATTGCTTCAGCTATTTTATCCTCAGACTGCTTAATTTATCTCATCTTTTGGTTACTTCATATTTAAACCTCGATTTCCTTATTGTTTCAATTCCCATTCAATTTCCACTTTATTCCTTCACTTGATAACTAGTGATCTTAATAGATAAATTGTATCATCATTTTCATATCTGAACTGCTTCCGTCCCCAATTAATTTCTTTGGGTTAGATTTTCAATTCTCATGTTGAAATTAAAGATTTACTTCCAAAGAATCTAATGTGAGAGTGGAAGTAGTTACGTGAAAATTAGATGCAACTGTACCAATCAAGATTTGTATGGATTAAGTAGAGCAATAAGGTGGGAATTAAATGAGAATTTAACCATTATTGAAAGTTCTTCTCTTCTTCAGTTCTTCATTTAGATTTTAGGTATCTTGGAATTTTTGTTGGAGAAAATTTATGTCAAATGTGCAGGTGAACAGGAACAAAGCATTCAGCTAAAGCATTCCCAGTTGGTTTCAAGGACAAACGAATGCTCATCTTCAGGACTAAATTCAGTGGCTGTCGAATATCTTGGTGCTATTAATCTTCCAGATGTTGCCCATGATGGGGATTCAACATGTCAAACCATTTCACCTAAGGATTCTTTAGATGCAAAAGATGGTAATGATCAATCATCTGGATGTATTGGGAGTGAGGAAGTGATTTTGTTGGAGAAGGCTCCAGAGAACAGGATTGAAGTTGGAGTTAGTCAGATTTCCAATGTCATGTCCGATACTTCAGTGCATCAGGATGGTGATAACATTGATCACTCTGAACTTTGTACTTCAGTGCATCAGGATGATGATAACATTGATCACTCTCAACTTTGTACTGGTGCTGGAACCCTGGAGCTAGGTTCATTTAACGAATCCCAGGATGCCAATGTCAAAGTTCCTACTATTCTGGTAGAGGAAAATTTTGGTGCCAAAAGCAGCTTGACTGATCTGTGGCATGATTGGAAGGATTCAAATTTTCCTAAGGTCAATGTCTCAGAGAACTGTGTGAAAGGTGAAGAAGAATTGTATTCAAATATCACCATCTCAGTCTCAGAGGTTGAAAATGCTGTCACTGAGGTGGTTCCTACAGGTTATGGTCAAGAGCTTGTGTCGGATACTCCTGAATGTTTTCCTCAATCTGAACCTAGTCCTGCTTTATCAAATGCTGATGGTGAGAAAACTGATGGTTTCGTTGCCACTGAAATGGGCGATAGCTATATTGAGGATGAGTCCACCTTCAGTAGTTTTGTTACGCAATCCGGCCAATTATACAGAGTTGATCTTCTTGAAGAGATTATTGAAGATGCTAAAAATAACAAGGTAACTGGGCCTAGATTTGAGTTTTGGATTTGTAAAATAATTAGATGTAGTTTAGGGAATAGAATGCACTCCCTTCTATAGGGCCAATATTGGAACTTTGTTTTCATTATCTGGAATAGCTGAATGTGGAATTAAACGTGCCAAATTTATAGGTTGGTGGGTTATCTGCCAAATTTATCATGTGGGATAAAAATACCAAGAGCAAAAAAAAAAAAAGTTTGAATTATTATTATATGCAACGGGAAATTGTTTGACTTTCTCAACCTTGCAAACATCTTAACATTTCTTGTTTTTGGATAAGCAAATAGAAGTTTCTTCATCCCCTTTTCATATAATAGTGTTGTTAAATGATGGTGCAGAGGACCTTGTTTTCGGCAATGGAATCAGTCATGAACATGATGAGAGAAGTTGAACTTAAAGAGAAAGCTGCAGAACAGGCCAAGGAGGAAGCTGCTAGGGGAGGTTTAGATATTCTCATTAAAGTTGAGGAGCTCAAAAGGATGATGATGCATGCAACTGAAGCAAATGACATGGTTGTTTTAGTTTTTATAACCTGATAGTCTTATAATGTTCATTACATGGTCTGATTAAATGGTTTTTAATATTATTTATTTCCCAGCATGCTGGGGAAGTGTATGGGGAGAAGGCAATTTTAGCTACTGAAGCGAGGGAACTTCAAACTCGCGTGCTTAGCTTACAAGAAGAAAGAGATAAATCTCTTGCAATTCTTAATGAGGTATCTTGGTATTTTTCATACATTTTGGTCCATATACTAGCAACTCTTATCCATAGTTTCTCCTCTTGTAATCATCCTTCACAACTCAATTAAAAGATATGTGTTTGCTTCTGATTGTTATTGCATAATCATAGTTCTTTCATATATAATACTAGTTGCGTGGTGCTAGGATACAATAGCTGTAAGCAGTTTCAAAAAAGTGTTGGGGTGGGCAAAAAGGTGGAAAGGAAGAATAAACGTAAATAAATGAGTATGTTTCAAGTTATAGAGACTTTGAGGTTATCGTATTTACTTGTTATCTATATTATTATGTTTCTGCAGATGTTTGAAACCCTGCAAGCAAGATTAGCTTTTGCTGAGGAAGCTAGGAAAGCAGCTGAGCAGGAAAAGCTGGAAAAGGAAGAATCTGGACGAGTTTTTCTTGCAGAACAAGAAGCAATTATGGAAAAAATTGTCCAAGAGTCAAAGATGCTACTGCAGCAGGCAGATGAGAATTCCAAGGTAGCATAACAGTGTAAAAATATCACTTTGGGTTTCTTGAATCTGAATTCGTGTCAATAATTTGATTCTGATCTTCTAATGTTGCTTCACTGAAGTTGCGGGAGTTTCTTATGGACCGTGGTCGCATTGTTGATTCTTTGCAGTAAGTACCCTTGCCTTGTCATTAATAGATGTTGATTCTACGATGCTGCTATAGAACATAAATTGTGTGTTCTCTGGAACCACCTTTTTGACAAATAAGCTGCATTCCATCATTTGTGACTATTTTGTTCCTTTGGCCAGTTTAATGTTATTGATTGTTGCATATTCAATCACTAGGTCCATATCTATAACTATTTAACTGTTGAAATTAAGATTTCCATTATCATGTCATTATTTTGGAATTCTTGACTTGTTTTGAGCCATGGTTATCAGTGTTTTGGCTTTCAGTTGGGGGCCAAAGATATAGAAGCCATTTGGGCTTTATTTGATGCTTATAAGAAACTTTAAGCACTATTTGAATTTTTTTTCAGCAGTTTATCCTAATTTACCCATTTGATAACTAAACAAGTAGGGAGTCTTTGAAAGTGCATAAAAGTAATTTAGGCAGAAACAAATACTCTGCTTCCCCCAAAAAGAAAAATATTATTTGTAACTCTTTCTGGGTGCTTTTTTTGAATCTATTTTAAGGTTTTTTTTTGTTTTCTTATACATAATTACTTGTTTCTTAGTAGTACTTTATGTTGCATAAAGTACATTTTTAAGCAATCTTAAACATCTCTGTAATCGGTCAATTACCAAATTTCCTAGCTGTTTGTATGTTTGTTTTAAAAAATGCTACAAGAAATAGTAAATATACTATGCCAGTTTTTTTGGTCTGTAAAAGTCACATTATTGAGGATTTCTTGATTTTGTGGATTGGGTTTGCCAGCACCTCTTGCCTACCTTTTTCCCATCAACAAGATGGATGGAAGATAGGTTAACTGGATCTCTTTACTTCGTTAGGTAATTGAACTTGGGAGTTGCCCTGGCTTTTGTGGTTCAGTGCCAAACGTCTTCTTCATGGAGCATAAGATGAGGAGTTCTACATCATCAGGTGCTGGCAAAGCCCTAAAAAGGAAAAAGAAAATAAAAACCAAAACAAAACAAAAAATTTGGGAACTAGATTTTGCGATAGTGTGATACGACAATTCACAAAAAGAATCGTGAAATTAAGGTGACTGTTATTTCAGAATGTTTGATGGCACACTTGTTGTGATGTTGCCCTCCACCTCAATCTCATCCTCTGTCTCATTTCTTTCTCCCTCATCCCTCTGCCTACATATTTTTCCTGATTGCTGCATTTGTATGCCACATGCATGATATTCTGTGTATGCAGGCGTTAATCTGAGGCAGATTGAGGAAATGATTTGTGTTTCCTTATATTTGCAGAGGAGAAATTTCTGTTATTTGTCAGGATGTGAGATTACTGAAAGAGAAGTTTGACAATCGTGTGCCATTGAGCAAATCCATTTCATCAAGCCAAACTAGTTGCATCTTAGCCTCTTCTGGCTCATCTCTTAAGAGCAGCGCAGTGTCGGATCTGGTCCCAGAACTGTGTGAGACACCAAAGTTGTCAGAGAAGAGAAGCTCATCCTCAAGTAAAGGTGAATCACCAAAAGGCAAACTTGAGACTGAGAAAACCAGAGCAGACCGCAAAGAACTTTTGGAAGATGGATGGGATTTCTTTGACAATGACACAGATCTGTACAACAGAGCTTTATAAGTTGCAGAATAAACAAACTCCTTAGACATTCCTTTGTTAGGTTACATAGTTGAATTTCTTTGTAAGGGTAAACGCCAAACAGGTCTCAGATTTTATTATTGGTTCATATCAATTGAAATCTTTAGATTTTGTATGTGATCTTGAAAGCTTTTCTGTTGTCCATGTCAATTACAGTTTTGGGATCTTTTTTTTGTACAGTACATATATATAGTTAATTCTGGTAAATTATAGAACCCTTTATCTTGCTATAACTTTCCAAGTGGAATAACACACTCTTCCAACAACAGTCTGTTGTTCTTGGGTCTCAACTAAAATTCTAGCTTCTTATTGGTCTCGTCTTCTGTGGACGCTGAAAACATGCGATTTTCTTTTCTATGATTATAAGGTAGGTTATGTTTGTAACAAACAAAAAATTTGTTTTAGTTTATTTAGAAATTTACCCTTATTTTAGTAACAAGCAAGTAGTGATATTTTATAAAATGAAAAAAATTAAATTCCCCAGCAATATTAACTGGAGATGAGACATTTTAATTCTTTAAATTTTACAGAATTTAAAAAGAACTGATGTATGGACTAAATTTTTATAATTTCCTAATACAATTTACATTTCTTCTAGTTTAAACAAATTAAAAAAACAAGTGCTAACAGCCCGGCTAGTAGTCTTTCAAATCCAAAATCCTTTCCCAGGCAAAGACTTGAAATGACAGTGCTCATGATTTGTTGAATGAACTTTTACTTTATAATAACACTCTCTCATCAAATGCCTTTATTCACCAGAAAATTTTCGGTAATCTTAATAAGAAAAATCAAGAAGCTGTTCATCTGTTAATTAGAAGTCATCATTCATTTGATGAGCTTCTTTCTCTCTATTATACAAAGTTATCTATACATGTTGTACACCCTCACCTAATTTCTTCATCTCCTACCCGATTGAAGCTGTAATTCATTCATGTCTGTAAACTGTACACTGACAATCCATCCATCTATTAAAAAGAATTTTTTTTTTGAAACAAAAAAAGAAAACCAACCAAGGAGCTTGTTTTAACTCTCCAGAATCCAGTTCATCTTCTTCCCAGCTCCAAGAACTCTTCCCACTAGTCATGCCAACATAGAAGTAACACCGTGCACCTCCATATAATATACAGCCTTGCTCGCTGCTCTCTAATCTGTTTCGAACATCGCTGCCATGATCGAACCTTGATGGTCCTCATTGAAAATGGACTTGCTGCCATTTTAGTTGGTAAGATTTTTTTTTTTTTGGTTAAACCAAAAACTTTATTTAAGAGCTGAGTTGTGTCTTGGATGTTGCTAGGCCTTGTATTTATATATATACACACACATATGCATGAGATGAGAGGTGGAAGAGTAGATCATGAGTTCAAGACATTAAAAAATTAAAAAAAAAAAAAAAAAAGATTATGTGGTGAGTGAGAAATGGTTGGAAGGTCCCGTAGTTGAAGTAAGGAGACAAAGCAGAGGTTACTGGGGTGTCCCCTTGCCAAACCACCTTGATTAGGACCTGTCATCTTCTTCTGTGTTTGGAGGGTCATCCCCTGTCTTCCCTGTTCATTATGCCCACATCTTCACCAATCAATTTTCTCTTACTTCAAATCATAAAATTAGATTTCGATATAACTAATTACTGATTACTTAACATGATATACTAATTAACCAGTGGATCCTCATACAATAAAGTAGAAACAATTGACTCCACTAGATTTTGAAAATACATATAACGCTTCAATATAGTTTTATTTCTATATTTTTGATAATTTTATCATGACATTTATAATTTAGCCCATTTCAACCTTTAACCTCTAATTTATATAAAAAAAAATTATTTACTATTTAAATGTCGGACAAACTTTTAAAACTTTAAATCATAATTTTTTTTTAGTATATTTAAATTTATAATATCTAATTTGTAAAAATAAAAAACTATTCAAACTCGAATATTTTTTTGACTCCAATAATAATTTTGATAATTTTAATTAAATTAGATACTGTTTTTACAATACAAATTATAGTTTTGTGATAATCTTAATGTTTTTCTAAAATGGTTCAATACTATGACTTTTTTTTTTTTTTGGTTAATTTTTTAATTGTTAAACATAAAGTTATTAATTTTTTTTTTCATGTTATTATCTTATAATTTTTTGAGTTTTTTTTTTTTTTTTTTCTCTCTCCTACTTTTAAGTTACTTAATCTTGAACTTACAAATCCAAAGTAGATGCAAATATTCTCTTAAGATGTAATGGTCCAAGTTCAAAATAATTAAAAAAATAAATCAAATAGTTCTAAATTATTAGGAAAAAATTATAACAATTATAATTAGATAAGATCGTTTAATTATTCAATCATAAGAGAAGGCGGACATTTTATGTTAATTTAAGAATAGAAAAGTCATAATGAATATATAGTTGGTAGAATGTATTACAACTATAATTAATTAATTAATTAATTGAATACTTAGGTGGATCCAATATCATACACCACATGCTCAGTGCAATTATTCCAATGGGTAATTGACGAGTTATGTAATTTTGGTCAACAGCGACTAGTGGATTATATGAACAAATACATGCTTAATCCTAATTGTGATTGATTAATTAATCAAATTACTTAATTCCGCACCTGAAGATAATTTTATTTTTGGTCCTACAATTTTTATGAATAAAAAAGATGGTAAGATGAAAAATGAGGGTCCAGGTCGTGGTACCTAGCAAGGTGCCGGTGTCACGTGTGATACAGTCTTGGTCAACCCGACATGTCAAAAGCCATTTCCAAATCCATCCCTCATATCCTCCATTTACTTTCTTTTTCTCCTTCCCCACCACCAACCTTATCTTCCAAAACATTTCCCGGACACATTTGGTTCCACTTGTCTCATCTCCTATCAGCTTTCTTCATTTTAGATAACGACACGTGTCACCCGTGACTCAAATCGTTTTGGTATTAGGTCTGTTGGGTGAGTCTTGGGTCATTCCCAGCGAGTTCGTGGGCTTAGACAGCGACACGTGTGCTCGTAAGCCGTAAGATTCTGGCATCGGGCCCAGTCCATGTGGGAGACGCGGGTAGATTTTTTTATTTTTTTCTTTTTTTATTTTTTGGAGTTGTGGGGATGTCTCCAAAATAAAAACCTTATCACAAGGGGAAAAGGTAAAGTGAAAGAGAGAAGAGATAAGGGTGAGGGTCCATTTCATACAGTGTTGGTTAAATAATATGATAAGAAAAATGTGGTGTTGCCAATTCCAGATTCTGATGCTTTTCAAGGATTTCTTGTTTAAAGATTAGAGAGCTATTCAATTTATGCAAACCCCCCCCCAAGAAAAGAAAAAATCAGACCTGTCGGGTTGATTTTTCTCCTGTCATAAAATGAATGGAGTTTCCAAAGTAGGCATGTTTGTCCAAGTAAATCATCAATTTTACACGCAAGGCTACTACTGTCAATTTAAACATATATTATACACACACAAACATATATATATGTATCTTTATGATAGTTATTTTAAGAAGAAAATCACCTCAGGCAGTAAAATATGATTTATTAGAAAATTATATATAGATATGGCATGCCAAAATGCTAATGCAGTGGGCTGACTCAACACCATAATACAATAATATATAGATATCCGGTTGATTTTTCTGTTTTCTGTTTTTTTTTTCTTTGAAAGCAAGGGAAACAAATCTTATTTTTCAGTAAAAATATTTGGTATCATTCAATTGTGACCTTAAACTGTCAAAGCAAACATTATACACCAAATCTTTTAAGTCAGATAGTACTTTTACCTCCACAAAAATAGACGTTAGGAGTTTGATTCTTGCTTAATATTAAGAGTAAATATATATTAGGTTTTACTAAAAACAAAAGTAAAAAAGCAAGCATTTAACCCCAAAAAACTATCAAGCAAGCACTATTTATCAACCTTCTCCAAACAAGCAAAACAAAGTTCAGAATTCTTACATTTGCTTTTCACTATTGTAATAAATGGGCTGTAAATTTATATTACATACTGTTTTTTTTTTTTTTTTCTTGTTAACTTAAAATTCTAATTAATTAGTCTAAATATATTATTAAACATACTTTCCCACCTCAAAGGGTTTATAAACCCATGGGGTTATCCACACTTGAATCCTAATATTGAAGTGTCTGGATATCTCAGTACACAATTAATATTTTACATGAAGAAACAGAAGATAAAGAGGAATGAACAAATACAACCAATGGCTCTTTTTTATGGAATCAACACCAGCAATCCAGCACCATCTTCTTCTACCCACCCAAAAAATAGGAGTATATCAATGTGATCATACACATCACATCTCTCCCAATGCTTTCTTTATATCATCCTGTGTCCCAAAATGAGTATAGTATTAAGTATTTAACAACGAATTGCAGATGCAACATTTTATCAACATATATCCGTCATACAAAATCACTTTTCATCAGAAAGAGAGAGAGAGAGAGAAAGAGAGAGAGGACGAACCTCAATAGCTCTGGGGTAAGTGGTTGTGCTGTAGCGTTGAAGGACGATTCCATCTTTATCAACTAAAAACTTCGTAAAATTCCACTTTATCCTTGATCCTAAGAATCCAAATTTACTTGCTTTAAGGAACTTGTAGATTGGTGCTGTCAATGGCCCATTGACACGTACCTGAATCATGTAACCAGTGAGTTCTGGTTAAATTAGAAAAGTACAAGCTGCAAAAATGGCTTATTCCCTCTAAACATCCATAATTTGGCAGGAAAAAATGCACATATCAACTGCTATATAACCTGGCTGGAATTTTGCGATCACTATGAATATTTATATTAAAAGGCAAATCACATTACAAATGGAGCATATACACTGAAATCTTTGTCTTGAAATTTTACTTGTAGATAATCTGAAACATGAAATTGAGCATTCAAAGAATATTGTTTAATTAACATATCAAAGCATCTAGATGGCTTACAAGCCACTTCATTTATCGTGATCTTGAAGCTTAATATCATTATTGTTTCCAGGCCTTCAGTTTATGTGACTACTATTTCCAGACCGAAGCTTAATGATGTTCTATCATCTAACCAACTCAGATTCGTGCTAGGAATATCTAAGTCAATACCAACAGTGCTCGTCATATCGTGCCAAAACAACATAAAACTACAGAGTCCACTTTAATGGAGAGGCTTTACTATCTAACCCTCATCATGAAGGGAAGCAGCAACCAGAATAAGAGAAATGGTAATAAGTAAGTTCTGGTTAAATTAGAAAAGTACAAGCTGCAAAAATGGTTTATTCCCTCTAAACATCCATAATTTGGCAGGCAAAAATGCACATATCAACTGCTATATAACCTGGCTGGAATTTTGCGATCACTATGAATATTTATATTAAAAGGCAAATCACATTACAAATGGAGCATATACACTGAAATCTTTGTCTTGAAATTTTACATGTAGATAATCTGAAACATGAAATTGAGCATTCAAAGAATATTGTTTAATTAACATATCAAAGCATCTAGATGGCTTACAAGCCACTTCATTTATCGTGATCTTGAAGGTTAATATCATTATTGTTTTCAGACCTTCAGTTTATGTGACTACTATTTCCAGACCGAAGCTTAATGATGCTCTATCATCTAACCAACTCAGATTCGTGCTAGGAATATCTAAGTCAATACCAACAGTGCTCGTCATATTGTGCCAAAACAACATAAAACTACAGAGTCCACTTTAATGGAGAGGCTTTACTATCTAACCCTCATCATGAAGGGAAGCAGCAACCAGAATAAGAGAAATGGTAATAAGTAAGTTCTGGTTAAATTAGAAAAGTACAAGCTGCAAAAATGGCTTATTCCCTCTAAACATCCATAATTTGGCAGGCAAAAATGCACATATCAACTGCTATATAACCTGGCTGGAATTTTGCGATCACTATGAATATTTATATTAAAAGTCAAATCACATTACAAATGGAGCATATACACTGAAATCTTTGTCTTGAAATTTTACATGTAGATAATCTGAAACATGAAATTGAGCATTCAAAGAATATTGTTTAATTAACATATCAAAGCATCTAGATGGCTTACAAGCCACTTCATTTATCGTGATCTTGAAGGTTAATATCATTATTGTTTTCAGACCTTCAGTTTATGTGACTACTATTTCCAGACCGAAGCTTAATGATGCTCTATCATCTAACCAACTCAGATTCGTGCTAGGAATATCTAAGTCAATACCAACAGTGCTCGTCATATTGTGCCAAAACAACATAAAACTACAGAGTCCACCTTAATGGAGAGGCTTTACTATCTAACCCTCATCATGAAGGGAAGCAGCAACCAGAATAAGAGAAATGGTAACAAGTAAGTTCTGGTTAAATTAGAAAAGTACAAGCTGCAAAAATGGCTTATTCCCTCTAAACATCCATAATTTGCCAGGCAAAAATGCACATATCAACTGCTATATAACCTGGCTGGAATTTTGCGATCACTATGAATATTTATATTAAAAGGCAAATC
The DNA here is from genome assembly GCF_054855325.1 of Carica papaya. Taxonomy (NCBI): domain Eukaryota; kingdom Viridiplantae; phylum Streptophyta; class Magnoliopsida; order Brassicales; family Caricaceae; genus Carica; species Carica papaya. The sequence continues at coordinate 36,103,240 of NC_142311.1, forward strand.
ACATTACAAATGGAGCATATACACTGAAATCTTTGTCTTGAAATTTTACATGTAGATAATCTGAAACATGAAATTGAGCATTCAAAGAATATTGTTTAATTAACATATCAAAGCATCTAGATGGCTTACAAGCCACTTCATTTATCGTGATCTTGAAGCTTAATATCATTATTGTTTCCAGACCTTCAGTTTATGTGACTACTATTTCCAGACCGAAGCTTAATGATGCTCTATCATCTAACCAACTCAGATTCGTGCTAAGAATATCTAAGTCAATACCAACAGTGCTCGTCATATTGTGCCAAAACAACATAAAACTACAGAGTCCACCTTAATGGAGAGGCTTTACCATCTAACCCTCATCATGAAGGGAAGCAGCAACCAGAATAAGAGAAATGATAACAAATAAGGAGATATACAGACACCAGATTGTATAGCCATAGTTCCACTGCATTGTCTTTCTTCCTTTATGCACAGAATCTGGCTTAAGCAAGAAGCCAAACTAATAACAGACATCCACTAGTAACAGGAACAAGCTTCATTTGCTACTTCTGTGGGGAAAAACTTCTTCTTGAAAAGCTAAATTTTAGTTACTGTGATTAAAAGCTTGTTTTCACAGAAAGTAATCGTAGTGTTTGATAAATTGTTTTTGTAAAATTTTATTGATTTGTTATGCAAAATAATTGTATTTGGTAACAGTAAGTTTAAAAATATATGGAAGTATGATTAATATAATATTATTATATTTAAGGAAACTTTTTATTTTTAGAAGTTGAAAGATATTATAGGTACTTCAAATTTATATGTATTTACTAAGCAATTAAAAATTATTAGTAATTTCTATCTGCTTTCCTTGTAAGCAAGTTTTGTTTATTTGAGAAAGCAACTCTTTGTTGCTTTCCTAAAGCAACCAAATTTTAATTGTTTTTCAATTAAAGAATTTTGGAAAAAACAAATAAAAAAAGCAAATCAGGAATCACAATTGACTAAAGCCATGTTGTTGTAGCAGGTCTGATGGTTCTATGAATCTTCTTGGAAAGTCCTTGTCATGGTGAGACATGCACAGACCAAATCTTATGATCACATATGTAACACCCAACCTCTTTTTTTTTTATTAATTATTATAGTATGAATATAATTACTATTTATGTAATTTTAAATTAAATTAAATTAAATTTAATTTATTTTAATAGAAATAATAATAATAATAAAAAGGGATAAAAATTGTTTAGGAGTTTAATTAAAAATAATTTTGGAGAAAAGAGGTGAAAATTTGGATTTTCCAAGTATTTTTGAAAGAAAAATCGAAAACCGGGCGTCAAAACGCAATTTAAAAAAGTTGTGCCACGTCAGCTGCCCCGACCAAACAGGACGTGCCAGGTGGCAGAGACACTGACGCGGGAGGAAGCCACGTAAGCGATCCGCGTGTGCGCGATCGAAAGGCTGAGATCCGTTTCCGCGCGCACGGACGACCTAGATCAAAAGCGCGCACGGACAGCCCAGATTGCATCGCGCACGGACAGCCCAGATCGAATTGCGCACGGACGGCCCAGATTGAATCGCGATGAACGGTCCAGATTCACTCCCTATTTAATCGCGATCGGACGGTCCAGATTAAAGACGATGGATGACTCAGATCAAAAGCGGATGGGTATAAATAACCCCATCCGCACCCAAACCCTAACCTTAGTCGCCAGAGCCCCTTGCCGAAGACGACAGCACAGCCGCCGGGGAGCCGACCGCCGCCACCCGCCGCCGTACCGGAGCAATTTTCGGCCGCCAAATGAGGTTGACCGGAGCAAAAAATCCAACCGCAACGTGAGCCGGAGGAGCCGCTGCACCAGAGAGCCCAACCGCCGGTGAGTTTCGGTTTTCTACATTTTTCAGGCCCACCGAGGGCCCTAAGTGTGTTTTCTCACAAGAACTGATGCAAGTTTCGCTGAATTCGGCCGAAAACGGCCAAAAACAGTCAATACGAGGTGGATCGCCGCCGTGAGCTGTCGCTGGAGCACGGCGGAGCCGTTGTGCCGAAATTCTAAAATTGGTTGAGTAGGTTCTGGGTCTGATTTTTGGGTTATTTGGGACATGTGTAGGTACCGTAAGTGCGTTTCTCTTCCCATGGAAAAAATTCAGGGAACCCAGGAACCGCACGTAAGCGCACTGACAATCTAGTTTTCGGCGTCGAATAAAGTAAGGACCTCTCACCCTATTTCCTATCATAGAATTGAAGTTTGAATAAATGATAATACTGTATTTTGTATAAATTAAATAGATATACATAATTAATTACAATTGCTAATGGAGCCCGAACCGGATATTATTCTCTGTCGATTCCTGTTTGATTTATTTTACAGTTTAAATGCATTATGATATATGTTTTATCTATTCTATGGTTTTAAATGCATGTATCACTGCTTACTTCACTACTGTTTGATTTTGGAATTTACAATATGATTGTATTACCGGGTGCATGTTTATTGTTTATATGATTATGTTTAACTTGATAACGAAGATTAAGAGAAAATATATAAGGTGACAGTCTCACTAAATATTCTGAGAGATGGTGGATGGACCGGATTCATAGGGAACTCTACAGTGAACGTTGTCTCATATCGGACGGTATATGCAGACTTGGTCATTGGCACTCATACCGGACGGGGTATGAGAATGGCTCGCTTCACCTTCATATCGGACGGGGTATTGAAATTTAATGTCTTGGCGTTCATACCGGATGAAGTATGACGACGGCCCTGGAATTAAGATTGTTAAGGAGAGTTGTTCACGTGTAGCGAGAATACCCCTATGAATCCCCATGGATATTAGTAGTACGGTGAAAAACGAGAAATGGTGATAATTAGTTATTGTTAAAGAATACAAATTTATGATGTGTTTTATGTTACTGGTTATGCATGAAATTGTGATCTGTATGATGTTATTATCTTTATAGGTTGTTTTCACAGGTTCTCTAAGGGTAAGAAAAAGGGTAAGTGGTTTTATTTTAAATAATTGTATTGGTTTAAAATTTGTGCTTCATTGGTTGTTTTGGTTTTCTACCAACCTTTACTTCTGTGATAGTGATATAGTGTGATGTTCTTACTAGACTAGTGTAACTCATTCCTTATTTAACCATTTCAGATTAGGAAGACCTGATTCCCGAGCCTGATCCACAAGAAGACGGCGAGTAGATGCTAGATGCTTTATAGTTTCCTTTATTTTTCTCATTTCTCGTATTTCCTTTATTATTCTGTGATATTGTTTAGTACTTTTAAGTTGTTGTGTAAGGGATGTTAATCTTAATCTTTTATTTCGCTTCCGCACTCAGATTATTATATGTATTTACTTTTGAATTTTCGAGGCCGTTACAGTTAGTATTAGAGTCCCGTTCCTCGAACCCATCCCTTACACAATAATAATTAGAGAAACACCAAACAATGAATTATCACTTAACTCTTTCTTGTGAAATGCAGGTATAGAGAGATGAGAAGAGGAAGACCCCCACTAAACCGGGCAGCTCGGGAGGGTTCGCTCAGGGAAGACGTGGACAGGATATTTGAGATGTTAGAAAGACTCATTGTGGCCCAGCAGGGTCGAGAGGAGAGGAGGGAGCTACCTGACCCTCCCCCGCTGCCACAGGTTGAGCCACCACTGCAGCGAGAGGATCCTGAGCCACCTCGGTACGACCTTGCTCCTCCACAGTACCACCCGGTGCCACCGCCGCAATATAATCTGGTGCCCCAGCCACAGTACTGCCCGGCACCGCCACAGTATAATTCAGTGCCCACCATATCAGCAAGTACCACCACAGGGCCCCCCCAGTCTATCCTCAGCCTGACCCAGTCCCTCTTCCGCGGGACTTATCTCCTTCAATGATTGACCCAATATACATAGAGAGATACAGGAGACTGAATCCATCTACTTTTGCGGGGAAATCCTCTTTTGAAGATGCCTAATACTGGTTGGCAGAGACGGAGAAGGACTTCAAGACCCTAGAAGTGACTCCCGAGCAGAGGGTCACCTTTGCTACCTACATGCTGGTGGGAGAAGCAGACTGCTGGTGGGAACTCAAGCAGACCACTCTGCCTGTTCCAGTTACTTGGGAACAGTTCCTAGCAGCCTTTCATGCAGAGTACCTCCCAGAGCACATCCGACATCTGAAGGAGATGGACTTTGTCCAGTTAGTCTAGGGGAACATGATGGTGTCAGAATATGCTCGTAAGTTTCTGGAGTTGGACCGATACTCCCCTGAGATGTTGATGGATGAGAGCAAGAAGGATAGGAGGTTCCAGTGGGGCCTCCGCCCAGAGATCAAGCAACATTTGTTTGTATTAGAGCTCGGGACTTACTCGGCCGTTCTGGCCAAGGCACAGTTAGTGGAGAGGAGCCTCCACACCCTCCCTCAGTCAGTAGGGAACCATAGATCCTCAGCTCCACCCCACAGACCAGCACCTACTGCGCCTGTCCAACAGAACAAGAGGCTCAAACCGGTGATCTAGGCTCCCCCTCAGACTCCAGTGGCAGGATGTGGTAAGATCTGTCACCATTGCGGCAGAGATCACGGGGACTGACCATGCTACCGCCTCAACAACACTTGTTGCATATGTGGTAGTGCCCAACACTATGCGAGACAGTGCCCAATGAACCAGAATCAGGGAAGACCTCCTATCCAAGGCAGGGCTTACAACCTCACCCAGCAGGATGCCGAAGCCGACCCAGACGTGGTACATGGAATGTACACTATCTGTAACCATCTTGCTCATGTTTTGATTGACACTGGTGCATCGCATTCATTTGTTTCACTTGTTTTTGCATCTAAATTTAATGTGTTACCTGATAAACTTGATTCAATGTTATTTGTGTCTACTGCTGGGAGTGTAACACTATTGAAAGAAGTTGTCTACAGGGCTTGTGCCGTGGAGATAGCAAATAGGAAACTGAGTGTAGACCTAATAGAATTAGACATGGGGGATTTTGATGTAATTTTAGGGATGAATTGGTTAGCGGCGTATCACGCCACCGTAGATTGCTTTAGCAAGAAGGTTGTATTCAATCATTCTAATGAGGAGCCATTTACAAATTAATAAAATCATTTTATTTGTCGAGTACCTTAACCTTGCTACTTTCTCTAACTAGCCAAACCCAAGAAAGAGAATTGTATTTAAGAGATTTCGGTAGTTTGAGACTTTTCAGATGTGTTTCTGGATGAACTACCCGGACTGCTAGTGGATAGAGAAGTCGAGTTCACCATAGATCTACAGGCAGACACCTAGCCTATTTCAGTTGCTCCTTATCGCATGAGCCGCGTTGATATAGAAGAGCTGAGAAAACAAATCACTGAATTGCAAGACAGTGGTTTTATCAGACATAGTATGTCCCTTTCCCAGGATTGATTACAGATGATTGAACAGGGTCACAATCAAGAACAAGTATCCCCTTCCCAGGATTGATGACCTCTTCGATCAGTTGCAGGGTGCGCAGGTCTTCTCCAAAATAGACCTGCGATCAGGTTACCATAAGGTAAAAATAAGTACAGAAGACATCCCCAAGACGACTTTTTGAACCAGGTACAGACACTATGAGTTCCTGCTTATGCCACTTGGACTAATCAACGCCCCAGCCATCTTCATGGAGCTGATGAACAGGATCTTCAGACAATTCTTAAATCAATTTGTTATCATGTTCATCGATGACATCCTAGTCTACTCAAAAAGCAGAGAGGAACATGCTCACCATCTAGCTCAGGTTTTGCAGGTTCTCAAAAAAAAGAAACTGTATGTAAAGTTGAGTAAGTGTGGATTCTGCCTTGAGCAGACCGCCTTCCTGTGACATATCATATCAACGGATGGAGTATTAGTGAATCCTAAAAAGGTTAAAGCGGTGTTCGGCTGGGAGAAATTGACATCAGTTAAAGAAATCCGTAACTTTATGGGAATGACGGGCTAATACCGCAGGTTCATTGAAGGATTTTCTAGTCTAGCGGCTCCCCTAACCTGACTCACAAAGAAGAATTTCTAGTTTGAGTGGAATAAGGACTGTGAAAGAAATTTTTCAGAACTAAAGAAGTGGCTGACTACTGCACCTGTGCTGGCCTTACCGAGTGGATTGAGGGGATATACAGTTTACAGTAATGCCTCCTATCTAACCTTAGGTTGTGTTCTAATGCAGCATGGGAAGGTCATAACCTATGGGTCTAAACAGTTGAAGAGTAATGAAAAAAATTATCCCATCAATGACTTAGAGCTTACCGCAATCATACACGCCTTGAAGACTTGACGCCATTATTTATATGGAGAGACCTTTCAGATTTATACCGATCACAAGAGTTTGAAACACATATTCACTCAGAAAGATCTCAACATGCGTCAGAGAATGTGGATAGAACTTATTAAGGACTATGATTGTGACATCTTGTATTATCCGAGTAAGGACAACGTGGTAGCCGATACATTCAGGAGAAAAAATATAAGTATCTTAGCCCATTTGATGGTCTCAGAATGCAAACAAATTGGAGCCACACAACAAGTTCGACTTCAGGACTTGAGGAGATTCACATGTTTGGGCCATCTGACTGTCCAGTCTGAGTTAATCCAGAAAATAAGGGAAGTTCAGTCAGCTGATCCCGCCCTAGTAGCACTCAAGAACGATGCAGAACAAGTAGTTAGCTCAGAATTTCGAGTATCTGCCGATAGGTTACTCCGATTTCAAGACAGGGTGTGTGTTCCAGGTGACAGTGGGTTAAAAAGAGACATCATGACAGAGGCCTATAGCTCAAAGTTTGTCATGCATTCCGGAAGCACTAAAATGTACCAAAGCATGCGACCTCGGTTTTGGTGGAATGGGATAAAAAGGGACATAGCTGACTTAAATGTTTGGTATGTCAGCAAATCAAAGCAGAACATCAGCGCCTAGGCGGGTTACTTCAGCCTTTACCAATCCCAGAGTGGAAATAGAAACATATCACCATGGACTTCGTGATAGGGTTACCTAAGGCACGCTTAGGACATGATGTCATATGGGTAGTTGTTGACCGGCTTATCAAGTCTTCCAACTTCTTAGTCATCAAGATGACCAATCCCTTGGATAAGTTAGCAAGAATGTATATCCGAGAAATAGTCAGATTGCATGGAGTCCCAGTGACAGTGGTGTCCGACAGGGACCGCAGGTTCACTTCGCGGTTTTGGAGTAGCTTTCAGCAAGCCATGTGAACAAAACTGTCCCTCAGTACTGCCTTCCACCTTCAGATTGATGGACACTCAGAAAAGACAATCCGTACACTTGAGGATATATTCGGAATTTGTGTACTTGACTCTGGGGGCCATTGGGACGACCATCTACCCCTAATAGAGTTCGCCTACAACAACAGCTACCGAGTGAGCATTGGCATGGCTCCGTATGAGGTGTTATATGGGCGTTCATGCAGATCGCTGATTTGTTGGGAATAAGTGGACAATAGAAAATTGTTCGGCCAGAAACTGGTAAAGGAGACTACATCCAAGATAGTTAAGATCAGAAAGAATATTCAGACGGCTCCGAGTAGACAGAAGAGTTATGCGGACACCCGGAGAAGAGATTTAGCGTTTGAGAAAGGTAACCGGGTATTCCTTAACATCACTCATTTCAAGGGAATTAGTAGGTTTGGCAGGAGGGAAAAACTGAACCCCCGATTTATTGGACCATTTGAAATCTTAGACAGGATTGGTACTGCTGCCTATAGACTAGTACTGCCTCTAGAGCTTTCCAAGATCCACAATGTGTTTCATGTGTCCATGCTACGCAAGTACAACCCGGATCCCTCTCATGTCTTGGCCCACGAATCTCTCCCACTCTAGGAGGACTTATCCTACGAGGAAGTACTAGTCGGCATTACGAATCGAAAGAGCAGATTACTCCGCAACCGAAAAATATCCTTTGTAAAGATCGTATGGCAGAACCACACACCAAGAGAGGCCATATGGGAGCTAGAATCAGACTTTAGAGCCCAGTACCCTCAGCTGTTCGATCAAGAGTAAGAGGCAAATTTGATGGACTAAATTTCTTTTAAGGGGGGAAGAGCTGTAACATCCAACCTCTTTTTTTTTTTCTTTTTATTAATTATTATTGTATGAATATAATTATTATTTATGTAATTTTAAATTGAATTGAATTGAATTTAATTTATTTTAACGAAAATAATAATAATAATAATAATAAAAAGGGATAAAAATTGTTTGGGGGTTTAATTGAAAACAATTTTGGAGAAAATAGGTGAAAATTTGGGTTCTGTGAGTATTTTTGAAAGAAAAATCGAAAACTGAAGGTCAAAACGCAATTTAGAAAAATTGTGCCACGTCAGCTGCCTCGACCAATCAGGACGCGCCAGGTAGTAGAGACGCTGACGCGGGAGGCCACGCGGGAAGGAGCCACGTGGGCGATTCGCGTGCGCGCGATCGAACAGCTAAGATCCGTTCCCGCGCGCACGGACGGCCCAGATCAAAAGCGCGCAAGGACGGCCCAGATTGCATCGCGCACGGACGGCCAAGATTGAATCGCGCACGGACGGCTCAGATTGAATCGCGATGAACTGCCCAGATTCACTCCCTATTTAATCGCGATCGGACGGTCTAGATTAAAGGCGATGGACGACTCAGATCAAAAGCAGATGGGTATAAATAACCCCATCTGCACCCAAACCCTAGCCCTAGTCGTCAGAGCCCCTCGCCGGAGAAGACAAACCAGCCGCCGGGGAGCCGACCACCGCCACCCGCCGCCGTACCGGAGCAATTTTCGACCGCCAAACGAGGTTGACCGGAGCAAAAAATCCAACCGCAACGTGAACTGGAGGAGCCACCGCACCAGAGGGCCCCACCGCCGGTGAGTTTCGGTTTTCTACGTTTTTCAGGCCCACCGAGGGCCCTAAGTGTGTTTTCTCACAGGAACAGATGCAAGTTTGGCTGAATTCGGCCGCAAATGGCTGAAAACAGTGAACTCGAGGCAGATTGCCACCGCGAGCCGTCACCGGAGCACGGCGGAGCCGCCGTGCCGGAATTCTGAAATTGGCCGAGTAGGCCCTGGGTCTGATTTTTGGGTTATTTAGGACATGTGTAGGTACCGTATGCGCGTTTCAGTTCCCGTTGGAAAAATTTAGGGAACCCAGGGACCGGCTGTAGGTGCAATGACAATCTAGTTTTCGGCGTTGAATCAAGTAAAGACCCCTCACCCTATTTCCTATCATGGAATTGAAGTTTGAATAAATGATAATACTTTATTTTGTATAAATTAAATAGATATACATAATTAATTACGATTGCTAATGGAGTCTGAACCGAACATTATTATTTGTCAATTCCTGTTTGATTTATTTTATAGTTTAAATGCATTATGGTATATGTTTTATCTATTCTATAGTTTTAAATGCATGTATCACTGCTTACTTCACTACTGTTTGATTTTGGAATTTACGATCTGATTGTATTACCGGGTGCATGTTTATTGTTTATGTAATTATGTTCAACTTGGTAACGGAGACTAAGGGAAAACAGATAAGGTGACAGCCTCATTAAATATCGTGAGAGATGGTGGACGGATCGTATTCATAGGGAACCTTACCGTGAACATTGTCTCATATCGGACGGGGTATGGAGACTTGGTCATTGGCGCTCATACCGGACAGGGTGTGGGGACGGCCCGCTTCACCCTTATATCGGACGGGGTATTGAGGTTTAATATCTTGACGCTCATACCGGACGGGGTATGGAAACGGCCTTAGAATTAAGATTGTTAAGGAGAGTTGTTCACATGTAGCGGGAACACCCCTATAGATCCGCATAAATATTAGTAGTATGGTGAAAACGAGAAACGGTGATAATCAGTTATTGTTAATGAATACGGATTTATGATGTGTTTTATGTTACTGGTTATGCATAAAATTATGATATGTATGATGTTATTGTCTTTATAGGTTGTTTTCACAGGTTCTCCAAGGGTAAGAAAAAAGGTAAGTGGTTTTATTTTAAATAATTGTATTGGTTTAAAATTTGTGCTCTATTGGTTGTTTTGGTTTTCTACCAACCTTTACTTCTGTGACGGTGATATAGTGTGATATCCTTACTAGGGTAGTGTAACTCATTCCTTATTTAACCATTTCAGATTATGAGCATCTGGTTCCCGAGCCTGATCCACAAGAAGACGGCGAATAGATGTTAGATGCTTTATCGTTTCCTTTATTTTGCTCATTTCTCGTATTTCTTTTAGAGAACTTATTTCATGATATTGTTTAGTACTTTTAAGTTATTGTGTAAGAGATATTAATCTTAATCTTTTATTTCGTTTCCGCACTCAGATTATTATATGTATTTTCTTTTAAATTTATGGGACCGTTACAACATAGAACCAAAATCTCATTTGTTGGGCCTTGACTCATTCTTTTTTACACTTATTATAATCTTAACATTCGTACGACGTCAGACTAGAGATATTGGCTTTAAAAAGTTAAATTACAAACACAGAGGGAAAAAACTCTTGATTTTTGAGACTCTTTTATCGGCTTCTCTTTAAAAAGAGAAAGAAATATCTGAAGTAACACACTTCATACCATGTAGAAATTCGACAACCTATCTATCACGGACGAAGGTGCGTCCATGTAGGTCCAAACACCAACTGAACACTAGAAAATAGAATGGACAGTTCATGTGCTGAAGTCTCTACACTATCAATAGATACCCACAAAGTAAATGCAAAATCATTCACATCCATAGAAATATATAAACCTATATATGTAACAAGAAGAAATATAAAATTTTTTCTTTAAAAAGAAAAAAGCAAATATACTAAACTTCTATCAGAATTAGAACTCTAAACTTAATGCCATTCTACCCAAGTGAATATCAAATATAACAAACAAATTGTTTGAAAATGAGAAAAACAAAATGCATCTCAATTTGCAACACCATTAGTTGACCTCGTTATTATATGTTTGAAGCCTTGTACGTCCATAATAATGTTGAATAAATGATTTAAAATATATTATAATTAATTTTCTTTATGAAAATCATAAATTGTTGGTTACGAGTAAAAATTATAAATTAATAAGAAATAAAAATAAAATAAAGGTAAATTAAATAATATTATTATGGACATTACGAAAAGAGAAATTAATACCCGGTTCTATCGGTGTCTATATGTAGGCAGTAGTATTAGAGCAGGTTGAGAGTCAAAAGATTTTATGAAAAAAAAAAAAGAAATAACCATGGCATCAAATGGAAATTCACTGAGTATTGCACAACCGGCCATCCCCATTTTTGAAGGAGAGAGTTACGAGTTCTGAAGCATCAAAATGAAGACTTTATTCAAGTCTCAAGACCTCTGAGACTTGGTAGAAAATGGGTTTGCTGATCCAGATGAGAGAGCCGGTTGAAGGAGAATAGGAAAAAGGCCTCCAAAGCATTGTTATTCATCCAACAAGCAGTCTATGCTACGGTTTTCTCAAGAATTGCAGCAGCTATGATTTCAAAGCAAGCATGGACAATTCTACAAATAGAGTTTCAAGGCTCATCAAAGATAACAGCTGTGAAACTCCAAACTCTTTGATATGAATTTGAAACTTTAATCATGAAAGACAATGAGTCAGTGCAAGATTTTTTGTTTACAGTAATGACAATTGTTAATCAAATGAGATCATACGAAAATCAAATAACTGATCAAACTATTGTTGTAAAAATTTAAGGAGTTTAACTTCCAAGTTTGATCATGTTATAGTTGCAATTAAGGAGTTTAAAGACTCGTCTAATTTTTCATTGGATAAATTGATGGGTTCTTTGCAAGCCTATGAGGTAAGGTTAAACAGATAAGCTGAAAAACTTGAAGAGGAAGCATTTCAAATGAAGGGGGAGGCACACAATTCAGGAGAATTTGACAAAACAACAATAGTAAGAGGTTGGAGGTTGGGGCAGAGGTGCAAATAACCGTGATAGAGGAAGAGACAGAAGTTTTGAGCAAAGACACTCCATCAATGAACAAAGAGACAACAAAAGTGGAATCCAATGTTATCAGTGCAAGAAGTATGGGCATCTTAAAGCGGATTGCTGGTATAAGGAGAAGCAAGTTAACTATGAAGAGACAACTAATGAAAAAAGTAAGTTGTTTATGGCTTATTAATACCAGTAAAGTTGCAAGTGATGTATGTTTATAGATAATAATTGCTCTAACGATATGTCAGACATGAAAACAATATTTAAAGAGTTTAATGAGACATAAAAAATGACAGTCAAACTTGAAAATAACAAAGACGTTCAAGTTAAAAGGAAAGATTGAACAAGTAGTAAATATATTCACAAAAGCACTTCCATACCAGAAGCATGTCTACTTTAGATAACTACTTGGTATATGTAATTTCGAATCAAGGGGAAGTGTTGAATAAATGATTCAAAATTATGTTAAAACTAATTTTTTTAATGAAAATAAAAAATTTCCGATTATGAGTGAAAATTATAAATTAGTAGTTATAAAAAATTGAAGTAAAATAACGATAAATTAAAATAGTGATAAATGAGCAGTTATGAAGAGAAAAATTAATAGGTGGTCCTATCAGTGCCTATATATACACGCTGTGGATTTTCATATACAAGCATCCCCTTTTGATTGAATAGTAACCTTACATTTTTTCTTCTCCAACAAATAAGAATTCGTCTAAAATCGATCTAAAGCTCAAAAGAATATATATATATATAAAGAAAGGTCTGTTGTATTCATCAAATCAAATCCAACAAATTAAGTTCGAATTAAAGATTATCTTACTTTCTGGAAAATAGGATATTCAGCTTTGTATCTTGTACATGCAAACTCCTGTGCGTCTTGGCTGGAACCAGGCTCTTGATACAGAAACTGGTTGCAGGGAAATGCCAAGATCTCCAAACCTGAAATTATCCATATCGAGAAACAAAAGACAAAAGGAAAACAGGGAATCATCGATTTGTAAGTCTATAAAAAAAGATGCAAATGCTAAATATGACAAAGCCAAATTGGGAAATGGGAAACGATGAGAAAAAAATATGATCATGACTTGGGGAATTACCTTTGTCCTTGTATTTCTGGTAAAGATCAGTCAACTGGGTATAGTTTACATCTGTGAACCCACTGTTCGAAAACCCAAATACAAACAAATGATTATGAAAGGAAAGTAAAGCAATTATCTAAAAGAACACCCGAATTAGAATAATCAGGAAATCAACAAAAAAGAAGGAAGAGAAAAAACCATTTGGAGGCAACATTAACGACGAGCAGGACCTTTCCTTTGTAAATACTGAGGTCAACGTCCTGGCCTCTGCAGTCCTGCGAAACAAAATTGAAGAAAGTTTTAGCAGGAGGAGGTATATACAGGGAGGATAATTATGAGTGAGATTGAGATGGTAAATGGGAAAGGAGAAGAAATGGAAACCTTGACGATGAATTCATGGATAGATTTTTCTGGAACAGATTCAGAAGCCCCCATTAGGTGATACTCGGGTCTGTAATTTGCAGTCCTTGCGTTTTGAGTTGGGCTGTGTGTATGTGAGGAAGCCTTCTTCTCCACCAAACTCGCCTCTCATCTCACCTAGATTCAAACAGAATCAGTAAATGTTAATACCAATAATAATTATTTTTGGTATTATTTGTTATGCAAGAGCTTTTTGCGTTGATTCGTTTATAAACCAGCTTACTAGTTGTCATTGTAAGTAGATAATGATAATTAGTAATAATAACTACCCCTCTAATACGTTCCATCCAAATATTTGCACTGCACCTGCCATTGCCCGTGCCTCTTCCAATATATTATTTAGCTTGGTTCAATTTTTTGTTTTTCTGAGAGGATTTAGGCTGGTTTATTGAAATGCACACAACAAATCGATTATTTTCGTTAAATATATTATATTTCAAAATTAATTATACATAAAAATGAATATGAAATAAGTGAAATAAAAATAATATATTTCAGAATTTATAAATGAGATTCATTTACTTCAAATACAGTTTAAGCCGATGATCTAAATTTAATTTTTTTTTTTTTTATAAAATATGTTTACAAAATGTACGCTTAACATAAATTAATGGAAAAGGGACTCTTTCACCAAATAAGGTTTGTCTGTTAATGTAATTGAGTCCTGGCTTGGCCTTCCGTTATTCTTAAATATATATAAATTAACTTTATATCAAATCTAGAATAAAATTAAATAATATATTTTTAACTTCCAAAACAATGATTAAAAATTTAAATTAAAAGAGATTGAATCTTTTAATAACATCTACAAGTGAGAATTTACATATAATTTCGCAAAATTTCTATATTTATCCAAAATTTCAATAAATTTCATATTGTAATCTTAATTATTTTCATTGATTCAATTCTTTGTTTCACAACTCTTAGAGATAAGAATACGGGTCCAGCCTATCCCAGTAAGAGAGTGACCGCTACTAAACCAGAGCAGTCATCCCCTTCACACGGAGAAGCCTCAGAAAAGAAAAGACCAAGACACATTTATAGAAGCTCATCTACCAGAGGATGACATATACTGATATCTACAACTACCACATATACACGCCAGAAGACACATAAGTTGGTCCTACCTGTAATGCCCCAGAGATTACGGAGTAAAGAATTCACATGGCACCGGCAGTCCATGGTGACTGATCGCTACTGCACAGGAGCAAACTTTTCCTTCACCATCAAAAGGAACTGATTGATACACCGTCCAGTGTAATTCATAGGCAGATATGTATATATATATATATAGATTCAGAAAAAGACGCTGTAAATTCTCATCCAGAGAAAGGAAAGAATTTTACAAGGTATGACCAAAAAATATTACAGCTTACAACCAAAAAACAGATAAGCTATGCAGGTGAAGTTCTTTCTACCTCTGACAAATGGCCCGGTAAAATTTTTGCTAGAATTCCTATGGGGGGCTCCCAAGGCAGGAAAAAGTATACTACAAATGTAGAAACAAATTAAATTTTGATAATTGACAGCCTAGAATTAGGTACAGCCCTCCCCGTCTCTACAATGTCCCACCTTACACCCCTCAGCATTTTGCAGGAGAGACATAAAAGTACATATATATACAACGCAGAATATGTTGGCATTCCAAATTTCTGTGTCAAGCCTTCTCGTACTGAGATCCAATCCTTGCAATTCGTAAAGAACCTTGGCCAGAATTGATTCACCCCTTTCAAACAGCCACATATCCCACAGAAAAACATAAGTCCACAACAAACAATTAACTATTTTGCAATAATAATCAGATACAACATCCCTAATGGTACTTGACATTTCATGATAAATGGCGGCAATGGTAACATACCAATCATTCTAGTGCAATAGTACATGCTACCTTGGCCGCCAAATGCTTGGAGCTGCAACACACAAAAAGGACATCTGAGATCAAAATTTCTGGCAACATAACTTCCACTATCCAGTCAAAGGCATCAGAAAATTTCTTGTCCACAAAATGGTTAAAAAACATTGAATAGACATTGAACAGAGTACTTTTATTCTTTGTTACCTCTCATTCCCACTGGAACTGGTCCTTCAGAAGGAGGCCTGACAGGAAAGTGATTCATGGGCCGAGGAGGATATGCCCATCTCTGATTTGAGAATCTTGCTGGCTCGTATTGGGGGCAAGCATATGGACCATGGCCATAAGATTCTTCCTTGTCAATATATCGCGGACCTGAGTGGAGAAAATGTCAGAAAATTGACCATGCCAACATGTTCAGAATACTCAACAATCTGAAAAAAAATGACTTTGGACTAGATTTTTACCAGAAAATGAGGGCGCATTAAATCTCCAGTGCTCCCTGGACTCGTACGGGGCTGGCTTCATTCTCTCATGGTTATTATAAAAGTTTCCACTATCAGTATTTGGCATAAAGTGAGATCTATGGGAATAGTAAGGAGGTGGGCCTTCTCTCCTAGATTTCGCTTGTTGGCCCGCCTGAAGATATGAAAACTGATCTGAAGGTGCAGGATGAGGGGGCCGTGGAGGATAAGGCTTATGATGGAAACCATGACCATCAGTTTGTTGCCCACTCGCATGATTTATAGGGAAACTACTGAAAGAATTAGTAGACTCGGATATTTGATTTCGTATCTGAACATCTCTAGAATCAGAACCATGATAATGCATTAAATTATTGGAGACTGGGGGTTTGATTCTTGGAGCCACAGAATGCTCTAAATTTTCCTGTATATTTTTGCAAATATGAACAAAAATCAGACACATCTTCAATTAACATAACTTGTAAAGTTGCAACCACATAAATCCACAAGAAGGTGCAGCAATAAACACTCACATGCATGCTTGGATATGTATCAATGCCAGTAGCATAAGAATCATGCATGGCACGTGGTGGAAAGAGTGACGGAAGAGGAGGTGGTGGAGGAGGAGGTGGGGGCGGGGGAGGAGATGATGGTAACGGTGGTGATGATGGAGGCCCATCTTGTGGTAAAGGAGGGACAGAGCCCAATGATGGAGGCATATTTTGTGGCAAAGGGGTGACAGAGGCCAAGGGGAACTGATTGTTTGAAGTTCGCGCTTTATTGTGTTCAGCAAGATTATTAGATGAACTCAACTGAACTTCATAAGAGGGAGCCACATCTTCCATTTCAAGCTCCCCATCAACATCTTCCAAGATATGTTTATGCCTTTCAGTAGCAGGAGTTGGCTCCCGTTCTTCAAGGGATTCAGAATTATGCTCAGGAGTGACAGCCTCAAAACTGCCTCCATCAGAATCACTTCCTTCCTCTTCCTCCTTAAGCATACGAGGCATACAAAATCCCGGAAGCTGAAAAGTTGAATTGCTGAAGCAAACAAAAATCAACTCAATAAACAAAATACCAGAAGAAAAAGAATCAATCAAAAGAACGACAGCCATCACAAACTCAAACCTTCCATATTCGTCAACAAGCATACCCTCCATGTCTCTGACAGGATCATCTAATGCCCTCTCAGTTCGAGCAGAGCGACGAGAAAAAGCACCAGAAGAAGATGAAGTACTGAGAGAATTAAGTTCTTTCATGTGGTGACGAATGACTGATTCAGGAAGAACTCTTCTCTCCAGCCAAAGCCTCAAGACCTATGAGGAGAAGAATTCAGAATGTAAGAAGAAAAAAAGGGAAAGAGAGAGCATCATTTCAAATACAGTGAAAACATTCCTAGACTTGCCTTTAGACACTGTCTGCGATTCTCCTGTGCAACCGATCCAGGGGGAGCAGCAGCTGACAGTAGACGTGGAAGCACAGCCTGGATGGCTGAAGGGTATATACCACCAACATCACCTGGATGTTTAAAAGAGGAATAGTTATGCCAAATCAACAAGGAAGTATGTTAATCATGCAGCATTTCTTGCCAAAAGAATTTAAGAAAAGATTAAAGTATAAGAGCATATTAATATTAGAAGATATTACCTTTCAGACCTCGAGAACACTGAGTAATCGAATCCACAAGGAAGAATAAGTCAACTCGCTTGTGTAAGCTTGACTCAGATTCCAAATTACGAGCTAGAATTTCCACAACCTATGTTTATAGAGAAAAGTAATCCCAAAGAAAGTAAGGACAAAAGAATGGACAGAAAATTATTAGCCATATCTTGAAAAATCTTGATGCAGACTTGAAAGTGGTGAATAATTTCACCTCAGTGCTCACCTAAAGTGAAAACAAGCCATATGGTCATCATACAGAGACAGAAAAGGGTGAAAATGTATAACTGGTTTCGTAAGAACAAACAAATGCTCTATTTTTCCCCATCAACAAAAAGTAACAAATCAATGCACCTCAGCCCTTAAAGAAAAGAAAAATAAGTGTTCTCGAGGGACCAATAGACAGCAAATAACACTTTGTACACACAATTCAAATTCTGTACCTTTTTAGGTCATGCATGTAGAGACGCAACAAATCCTTAACAGAATACTAGGAGACCAAGGTAACTAAATATTCATACAGCATCTAGGAACTCCTAAAAGGCAAATGTTTCACAGTACATATACCACAAATTTCTAGGACAGGTTAGAATTCCTTTGCCATAGGATTAATATAACAAGTAATCTGGATCTTATTCTCCAAACCATATAATTCTGATGTTACTACAGGACATTTATAGGTTGCATATTCCCAACACATAATACCTCCATCAAAGACAAGGCTGATATATTTACATGCGGTCCTTTTTCTCTCCTGAAAGACTAAATGGTTATGATTAGTCTATTGAGCAAATTACAGTTTCATTCTACTTGGTTTGCCCTTTACAACTCAAACCCCATGTCTTTTTTTTTGGTGTGAGAATTCAATCTCCATGGTTTTTCTCTCTTTTTTTGATTTTGTTTTTCAAAAAAGCATTTGTTTATTTAAGTTATCACCTTATAATTTTTTATTTCCCTTACTCTCGATTTGTTTAGTATTGCTCTAGTGTTCGTATTTAAAAGCCCAAAAGCATGCAGATATCTTCTAAAAACTAAAGCTTTTATTTAAAACAATGAAAAAAATAAACAGGGATTAGAACGTTACAAAATAAAATGTTAATCTAGTATAAAATATTTGAAGAACCTAAAGCTTGTCTAAAATAGTAACTGTCACATCCTTACGATAATTTTGAAGGATCATACCCATAACTGAAAAGATGACTCCCCAAAAGACCTTGATTTATTCTCAATTTTATACTAGATTAACATTTTTTTAAAGTAACTGGTTGCAAGTTTCATTTAAAAGTTCTATGCTAGCTACAACGAGATGTTTAACATCAATAATGTGTAAAACTAAATCGACATACACACAACCCAACCCCCCCAACAAAAAGAAAGGGAAAAAGCAAACTGCTATTGGGATGATTTTGAAGACTACCTCCTAAACTTTAGTGGCTATGACTTACTAACTAATCTTTCTCACTGTACTTTCAAAAAAAACTAATCTTTCTCACTGAAAAGACCAGGGCCATAAAACTGTTAAAACCAAAATGATTCACACAAAGTGCTTCAATGATTTTGAAGACTGCCTCCTAAACTTTAGTGGCTATGACTTACTAACTAATCTTTTTCACTGTACTTTCAAAAAAAACTAATCTTTCTCACTGAAAAGACCAGGGCCATAAAACTGTTAAAACCAAAATGATTCACGCAAAGTGCTTCAATGAGTACTAGTAAAACCAATCATGTGTCAAGAGACTTTTCTCACCCTGGCAGAGTCCCCAAATTTTGCACAGTCAATTGCCATGCGTGTTGCTCGGCCAATGCTCTCCTTTGTCCTTGTTAAGGTTGCAAGCATAGCTTCAAATGACGACAGAGCAGCATGGGCTTCAGAAAGAGTACTCCACTTTCCAGCAGACTTGGGTCTTTGAGATACTGCTGCTTCAATTTTTCCTTCTTCACCAACAGCTGTAGCACTTGAAGTTTTCTTGTCATGCAAATGGTTATCAGGAGTACAACAGCCATTGCTTTGAGTAACATTGGCACTTTCTGCAGTAGACAAATGGAAAATTGAAGTGGTAGCCGGGGAGGCTGGCGCAGGAGATTCTACTGCACCAATAGGACATGGGCTCAACTTGGGATATGAATGATCATCAGTAACTGAGACAGAACTCGTACGCTTTTGCATTCTTTCATCTTTTACTTCTTCCACAATCTCACCCCTAAGAACCACAACAGAAATGGAAATTTTAGAACTGTTAACTCCATATAATTGCTAAGAAATATAGAACACAATGCATTTTTTAAGTAACATTGGTGTCTCTGAAGTTAAGGGATTCTAACTATTTTGCCTTTGATCTTTCAATTGTAACAATCTGGCTTTTAAACTGTAGAAACTGTTACAATATAAGCATATCCAGAAGTTGGGTAGATTTCCTCAGAAAACCGAGTTGAACGTAAGAAATATAAAAGATTAAGTTAAATACCTTATTTGGTACCCAGCAATTCTTTTATACTGGATAGGAAGACCGTGTCAAATTTTATGCAAAATAAATTCTCATGCCCTACACAAGTGATTTAGTTTTATAGAGAACCTTCATACAGTGCTCAGAATATTACATTCTTCAGTTCAAGGACTAAACTTTTGTAACTTGAAAAAAAAAAGGAATTTGTCATCTTCAGACAATATCAATACCACCCTAGCATTTAGTACTATGATTTATAGAAGTAATTGCCTTCAGAATTCATGAAAGCACCTTAGAACTTTATCTAACAAAACAATATCCTCAGATTCGTTGTATTTTTCAAAATATAGCCTGACGGTTATGTGAATCAACAAAGAAACCTCATCCGAGCTTTAGGAGGAAAATCTCTGAAGAAAGAAAGCTCATAAACCATAACCGAACTTTGTGGAAAAATGTACATATAAAATGTGCATACATATTGAGATTTCAAATGTCATATATATATAATTGTATAGGTGCATAAACTTACCCACTGTTCACTTGGCTGTTGACATTTACTTGGGACTTCAAAGATTTAGTAGTTGCACAATCAACACATTCTGTACCATACTCAGGTGAAACTTTAGCAATTTCATTGGAAGGCAAGCCACAATTCAAACTAATCTCAGCATGTCTCAACGTATCAGGTTCTTTCTCAGAACTTCCTGCCCTATTAATGCTTACTTCAACATTTTCTCCAATTTTTTCATCTTGATTCGATGGCAGAAAATGCTGAGAATTTTGTGTTTGGACAGTACAAGCATCCAAAACTGAGCAACAATCTTTTCCCTTCATGGACTCAATAGTGCTTACAACATCTTCGCATGATTCATTTTTCTGGCTCTTACAGCACTGAATAGCTTGCTTTTGAATTTGTTCTTCAGTGGTTTTGGAAGATTTCTCTAAAATCATTGGTTTTGAACTTGAAGAGAATTCAGAAGTGCTATTGGCTAGAGTGACTAAATTACCCAGTCCCAAAACATTCTCTCCTTTCTCATTGGTCATTTGAGAACATCTTGTCGAAGGAACACAGGACTCATTAGTTAATCTATTCAGGGTTGACAACACCTCAACACATGCTTGACCCTCTTCAGCAGCATTAGCAGACATCGCTTCCATAGCCCGTTGAAGGCGCTTAGATGGAGGTAAAGCAGCTTCACCATCTGCTGAACTAAATTGGTTTTTCATAATTCTCCAAGGTTGAGGCCTATTTTCCAATATCAACTTGCAATCGTTTGAAGGAGATGCATTTGTCAAAGCTCTCTTAGATTCTACATCAGCATGAATATCATCAGAAATTTGGGTAGAAATCTTTGGAGAGGGTACATTATCAGTAGCTCCTATTGCGGCACAAGAGTCTCCATGAGCACGATTTTCCTCTTCACCATTTAACAATGGACTCATCTGCTCTGGCATATTGATTGGCACTTCTTTTAAAGGTTTCTTTTCTGCTTGTGAAGAGATGCATGCCTCCTCGTTAGATGATGGTTTGCTCATTCGAACCCTGGCTCGTTTAACTAATGGCAGGTGCTCATCTCCATTCTCTTTCGGAAACCTTTCCTCTAAATGTTCAAATGAGTTTTGCGAAGTCTGACAAGAATTACGAACTCCTAAGTCTAGGTCTGCATCTACATCCATTAAAGTAGGAGGCTCAGCAGCATCATTACCCACTCGCTTCCTGCTTGGTTTCCTTTTCTTCTTAATGACCACAGCCTTTATTTGGAAATCAAGCCCTTTGCTCAACTCAACATCCCCTTCCAAGCACTCAACAACAGTATCAGAATGTTCAAGTTTGCAATCAGAATCTATGGTACTGCCTTCATGCAAACTAATATTGTCGGAGTCAACAGTGGCAATCTCAGAACTATTATCTTCAATGCTCCCATTTGACATTAGAACAGATGAATCGACATCATTCCATTCAGAGGCACCAGGTGATTTCCCAATTCGTTTATTCCTTCTCAAAGCTCCATCCCTGATTACCTTAGTCGACACGTCAGCAGCACTCTGGCTAACACCATTGCATTGCGCAATGAAGTTTCGCAATTGATATGATTCCACCCTTAATGAGCTTCTGGACTTCCGGCATGATGCTGCCTTTGTAGACTTTTGAGATCTTAACCCGCCAGATCTTTTCCTTGAAGTGTAAGTAGTCAATGTAGGTGTTTCTTTAGCCACCAAATTATCAGCAAGTTGCTCGCATGCTCCATTACCAGCTGAGGCATTCTCAGCTGAAAGATTTTGATCCTCTATAGCTTTACTAGAATCTGAACCTTTTGATTGCAAAGCAAGAGCTGCAGCAGAAGCTTCTGCTGAGTCTGGCAATGGGTCCATGGAATTCCCACCATTTGCATGTGGAACTTCATCAGCAGATTTGGGCTCAACCTGCTCCTGTTTCTTTGAGTTCTCATAACTCTCTATTATCTCCTGCACAGCACGGACAAAATCTGCGCCCTTCCCTTGACGTTTGATCAGAAGTGATTGCTTCTTTTCCTCTGTAAATGCTTCAACATCAGCAGGGTTACAGAAGGCTCTGCACAACAACATGCTCTTGAATAAGGAAAATGAACTATAAACATTCAAATGCTCGAGGAAAATATTTTTAAAAAAATAGTTATAGCAAACATGAAAACTATACAAAAATTAGGCATTTTATAATCACCCTTATGCTATTCGCAGTTCCCCAAGAAATAAATTTCATTGTAGCAGCATAATAACTTGAACCACAATATAAAAACCATGCATCTTGACCTCGGGAAACAGGAATAGTCTATCTGCATACCACAAGGCAGCAACATCACCATATCCACACATCACTTAACAAACAATTGTGCACCCACAAGTACAAAATTAACATTCAAAGGCTTCAATAAGAATAACTTTTAACATTTCAGCCCAAATGGACCTACTAGGGCTTTCCTCCAACGATGCTGGCTACAGTAAGAGCACAGACCTTACAGATTGTTGAGGATTTCTTGTAGAGAGGTGAGTTTGTGTCTAGCCTGAATTCTTCCTTTCATTGTTTCAATTCCAAAAATTGAAGAGTCCTTTAATGTTACTGACCTTCGGCCTATCAGCTTAATGAGTTGGCATTTAAAAACTGCTTGTGAAAGTCCTTGCATTTAGATTGAACAAAAGGTTGTGGTAAGGTCATTGGCAGTCTTGATCAATGGAGGTCCTCCTTTTTTCTTGAGAAGT
Source organism: Carica papaya (assembly GCF_054855325.1). Lineage (NCBI taxonomy): Eukaryota > Viridiplantae > Streptophyta > Magnoliopsida > Brassicales > Caricaceae > Carica > Carica papaya. The sequence goes on from NC_142311.1 coordinate 36,126,346, forward strand.
AGATTAATTGTCCTAGTGACAAGGTGACTCCCTCCCTTGTATTCATTATGTCAAGGGAGCCTTAAACAATATGTTGCTTATTTGAAGGCTTGAGGCTTGGTACAAGAAGCATGCTACAGAAGTCATTCACTTATAATTTGCACATAACTCACCTTTTTTCGAGTTAAGTAAAACAGCCTTTCCCAACAACCAGAGCTTGTTGATTTGCTTTCAGGCAATCTCGTGTTTAAGGATCAAGTTTGGTGGATGATGCCGATGTAGAAGACCTAGCCCAAATTATGGATTGCTTCTTTCTCCATCAAGTACTTAGTTCTCCCCCTGGAAGCAAAATTCAAATACCTAAGGGCATTGGACCCGATAGTTACTCAAATGAAAAAAACGTTGACAAGTGGAAGAGGAAATGTCTGTCCAAAAAGGAAAAGCTCACCCCTATCAAAAGCACTCTCTAATTCTTTTGCTCTGCATAGCGGCTAATAAATTATAACGCATGGGATGGCAAGAGAATGGACAGAGCAAGGAAAAAGATCATCCCCCCATTCATCTATCTCTGTTTCGGTAATCTAGAGAGAGAAACAGGAGGTTTCAAGGGTGTTTGTTCTCTGTTAGAATGACCTTTTGTTCTAGATTTTATGCATTTTATTTCACGGTCATCCTTTCATTAAGGGTTAGGGGACCTGTTACACATTTTGTTCATATCTCCTATGTAACTATGTTTGAACTTAGGGGTACTTCCCTAGGTGTCTTGTGAAAATCATTCTCTTTTCATTAAAAATTATATTTAACTCTCAATTTGTATCCTAAGTGTTGGAAACGAGTTTTTAGAAATCTATACACTATTTTACTCAAATGTGCATTCCAATGAACTATTTCCAACATCCTACGAGTTGAACATAAGTTTTGCATAAACCTAGATATGACTAGCAGTTTTAAAAATTCTTCCACAAGTTAAATAATTATTTCAACGCGTTTGCATTGTCCAAATATCTAAGAATCAAAATAGAAAAAACTGTCAGATTGACATTAAAAAGGTAAAAAGGAAACAAGTCCAAAGAGAAACAATTCTACACCTAGGAATAGATTTTCAAATACAAAAGCATGTGCCAAGTTGTAAATGCCAGCATTGTAGGGTTATGAGCCTCTAATTGTTTCCTTCATATTTCAAAAGATATAATAAACAATTAATTGAATTTGAAGATAACAATTATAATTATTAGTGAATTAAACAAAAGAATTTTCATCACCTATAGATATTTAAGTAAATTCATACTCATCATCTATCCATGAATTAAACAAAAGAAATTTCGTTATTTGTAGATATATAAGTAACTTAGGAGCTAGTTTTGATGATTTGAAGATCAAGCCTCAAGCTATCAAGAGCAACTGAAGACAGTATGAATCCACAGTCCCAAAGTAGGAGGGAGCCGGATATGGATAGCAAGAGGGAGCTTAAAGGTTTCAAGCTCAGCGAACTCTGATAAGGAAAATGGGACTGGGAATCAAGGATGTGTCTAAATTGATTCTTTATTATAAAGAGATTGTATCTAGAGAGGCATTCCTGCAGAGGATGCATCTTGACGTACTAGTATGATATGGGATGAGAGCAAGTTCAAGCTGGTGGATTGCTGTGGGGTGGGGAGTTTCGTCTCTTGTGTTTTGAGACATAGGATGCCAGGTTGAAGTCGAGTGTTTCATGGGAGTATGGTAGAAGGGAGGGGGCGAGGAAGAGCTTGATTGACTGACGTGATCTTGTGGAGTCACATAGCAGGAGGGACCTCCTATGGGTGATTAGGCGTGATCTTATAATTTATGCCAAGCGATGAGAAGTCTTTCTCTATGAGGAATCAGAGGGATGTCGGGGCAATTCAACCTTATTGGTTTCGTTTGGTAGGTGGAAAATGGACTTGGTCCAATTCGAGGAGAAGGCCCAATTTGCGCGCTTTCTTGTTTCTACTTCTTTTAATTCAAGGTTCTGACTCTTGTGGAGAAACTATCTATGCAGGCCACTATAAATACTTTCTTTAATGCTTAGAGAGTGGACGCATCAAACGGGCACCTTGTCATATCAGATTTGAAAATAAAAGGATTAGAGTCCACTGCGTTTCAAAGCCTGTGAAGGATTGATGCAATGAATTCCAAGTGGAAGGTCATTTCAAACAAACAAATTCCAAGTGGAAGGAGATGCTATTTTCAAGATTGCAAAGAGATTTCAGTACGTCAAATCTAAAGTGAAATTGTGGAAAAGGCCAGAGTTTAGCGACAGCTGCTGCAAGAAGGGACCTATTGATGCGTGCTTTGCAGAATTTCACAAACTAAAGGGAAAGCCATGTCTAATGTCACTGAGAGGGCGAGTACGAAGAATGCCAAGTGATCCTCCCAACTTATTACTCTACCTCTTGAAGACAAATATCCAAGGCCACCTAGATTAAGGAGGGTGACATATCAGGTTCTTCCACAGTCTTGCAGTTATCATAGACATTGCAATCATGTTAACAAGAAAGAGGTGGACGATCAAATTGTGGAGAATATTAGTGAACTGCAGGAGGTTGTTAAGAGCTAGATTGAGGACCTTCTCTACAACGAGCTTTTCCCTTGGCATCCTAATCTTGATGGCCTAACCTTACATCTTTATGCGGGAAGGAAATAGCTTGATAGACCTTTTTTGAGGAGGGAATTCTGGAAGGACTCACATCTTGAAAAGGGATATTGCCCGAGGTCCACATGGTTTCTCCATGGCTTTTCTGCAAAAGAAAAGGACAACTCTGAAAGATGATTTTTTGGTGAAGTTCATTAATTTCTTTGAGAGAAGGACTTTCCTCTCCAGCCTAAGTTCCACCTTTTTAGTGCTAAGAGCCTTCAAACATTAAGACCTTTTGTAATTTGGTGGCTACAAACACCTTACTAACATACAAGCTGGAAGATTGAGGTGGGTTTTATGCGATGTGGGGAAAATACTGATCTTATGGCTTTATTTACGGAGTTTCCTGCAACTGGTTCCTTTATGAAATTCTACTCTCTTGGTATTCATTTCCAAGGTTCAAGGCGCGTCTAATATCAGAAACTTCGGGCCTATCAGCTTAGCAAGTCCGGTTTAAAAAATTATTGCTGAAGTTTGGGCAAGGAGATTGGCTAAGGTGGTTGGAAGTATGATGAGAGAGTGTCGACATGCTTTTGTAGGGAAAGACAAATTCTTGACGTTACCCTTATACCAAGCGAGGTTGTTGATACCCTATTGAGGAAAGAGGGCCAAGGAGCAGTATGTAAACTTGACATGCAGGTGTGTTAAAAGACAAATTCCCTCAGATTTTTGCTATCACTAGATACAAGGATATGCCGGTTAAAAAGGGATACAGGGACAACACAGGAGGGGAAGTTTGGCATGTGGAGATGTAAGGAACCTCAATGACTGGGAGATTAATGAATATGAATCACCTTTGAGCTCTATCTATTTTATATCTTTCAATGAGAATTATGATCAACTAGTTTGGTCCCATAATTCAACAGGGAACTTCACAATTAAATCTTTTATAGACACTTAACTAAAGACAAGGACATAGAGTCCCATTTAGACAAATTTGGAAGGTGAGTGTGCATGTAAAGGTTGCTTTTTTTTGCTTGGGAAGCAAGCTGTGGATATATTTGATTATTGATAAGCGGATGAGAAGGGGGAGGATCATTGTCAATTGGTGTTGGTTATGTAAGAGAGCAAAAGAGACATATGACCACATTCTTCTTCGTTGCCCCATAGCATCAAGTCTATGGGCAATGGCTTATGGGACTTTAAGGTATAGCTGAGCTATGGTGAATAGGGTAAGGGATGAAGTTTGGGCATGCAAGGATATTTCTGGTCCGAAAAAACAATTGTGGCTTATCTCATTGGCAATCTTTTGGGTTATTTGGAAAGAAAAGAATAAGAGAACGTTCCATGAGATTGAAGAAGATATTAATAGGATTAGAGCGAGATGGTTTCAGACCATAAGTTTTTTTTTGTAATAGGTCATTCTTTACATACTATAGAGGATTTTGGTGATTTAATAGATATAGGGACTGATTTATAAATATTTTTGTACATTAGTTTACATTTCCTTGGTGCGTATAGTTAATGAATTTATACTTTTTATTTCTAAATAAAAGTTACATGGATAGGGTGTATAATCATGTCTCATGGAATTTTCTATTTTATATGATGGAGGTTTGCATTACTACAACACCATTTGCAATTTTTGTAAATGGAAGTCCATTTTCTTTTTAAGGCTCCTAGGGTCTTAGACAAGAAGATCCCTTGTCCCCTTTGCTCTTTATTATCTCTATGGAGGTTTTAAATAAACTTCTACTCAAGGCAAGAGAGCTTCATTTTTTCAGAAGGATGAAGGTAGGTAAGTAAGGCGAACAGGTAGAGGAAATACATTTATTTTCTACACATGGCACTCTTTTGTTTTATGAAACCAACCCTGGGGATATCTGCAATAATAGATGTATTTTGTTGTGTTTCTAAGTTGTCTCAGGTTTAAACATGAATATGGCAAAGTCAGAATTAGTATAATTGGGTGATCGATGGGACACAGAGTTTGGCCAATATCTTGGGATGCAAGAATGTCACTCTCTCGATCAATTACTTGGGTCTTCCGCTTGGGACCAAATTCAAAGACAACTCGTTTTGGGATCAAGTGGTAAGTACATTCTAATCTCGTCTGGCAAGATGAATTACGAATTTACCTTTTTAGGGCAGAAGACTTATTTTCATCAAAATGCAATGATTCCAAGATTGAGAAATTTAAGGCTCCTCAATTCTCTTTCTTGAATGGAAATTTCTAAGGGGATCATGGATGAACCTATCTAGAGGGGGTGTTTCTCAATTAAATTCTACTACTTTTGTTTGGCCAAAAAGGAGGGTATAATTGAGAATTTTCCTAGGAAGCTAGCGTGGAAGATGAAGGCCACCCCTGGGGAGGCTTTCTTGTATGGGAAGCAACTTTGGTGAAATCCTATTATCTTCATTAAGCAAAGAGCGCAAGAACTAATGTGAAAGTCGAACGAAAACTGATACAAAAGATTAATACTTCACCCAGGGGTGCCCTTCTTTGTGGAAGCAGCAAAGGAATATATTTGAACTATAGATAACCTAATTAAAAGGGAGAGTCATTGTGAATTGGTGCTTTTTATGCAAGAGAGATGGTGCTTTTTATGCAAGAGAGATGCAAAGTCGAGCAATCTTTCCCTTATCGACTTTAGTATATGGCCTATAGTATTTTGGGGGTTAATTGGGCAATGGCTAGTTTGGGAAAAGAGGAGATTTGGGCATGGAGAGGCATCTAAGGGGATAAGCATTACAAAAACAATTTAGCCCCTATTCCTCTTGCTATCTTATACATATTTGGAAGCCATAGCACGTGAGCGCATCAAATTTTCTTTTGATACGATCAAGGATGTTTGGCTCCAAACTCTAGGTGCTTTGATAAATGGTTATTCTCTCTATACTTATTTTTTGAAATGTCATTCTCTCTATGCTTATGATGATTTAGGAGATTTAACTGATATTTTGACATTTCAAAAGCTTTATTTACGGGTCGCACCTCCTTGGTCTCTAAATACACTGCACTAATTTTCACTCTCAAAAAAAGTCCCTAGTTCTTTCGAAATTACTATCTTTTTCCCCTCAAAGTCAGATTTAAACTCAGCCAACCTAAGCTTAGGGGTTTGCAATTAGATCAGTAGGAACACAACCAAAGAAGCAAGATTCTGCGAACATTAGCATTTATATTTATATTCAATTCTGTGATACAATTATTTCAAAAAAAAAAAACACATTCTACAATACATGAATTCGAGGTAAATCCAAACAAGAAACACCAGACATGATTTTTTCAAAAGGAAAAGAATATAAATAAACATGAATTAAAGGGGTGCCACCCATGAACCAAATGATGATTTACAAGATAGTCAAAATACAACTATAGGTCCCCAAGATCCTTCCCAGAAGAAAAACAACAACCTTGAAACAAAAGGAAATGGTTTAAAACCAAAAATCTCCTATCCCGCCTTGGGAAAGGAATATAATTACCTAGCTCAGTCCATTCAGTGTTCAACTGCAGGTTCTGGCTACCAAAATTTCATAAATGCTAATTTTGAGTTCGAGAACGATTGGGGTTATTGCAAGTCGTTATTTTTCCAGAAGGAAGATGTGAAGTGGTTGCTCTAGAGCTTTAGAGAGTTCAGGTCGGAGAAAAGTGAAGGCGTATGGGAAAGATATCACCAAAGCAGTTGGAGGACCCTTTGTATGTCTCTGGGAAGCAACAAGCAAGGTAATTTTTTGGTATCCTCGAAAGACTGGGACGTGGTGAGTAGAAATTTAAATAGAATCATTCTTCCTGAGGGAAATAAGGCAGATGGTTGGTGGCAGTTTATGGAAGTTATCCATATGGTGGCGAATATCGAGCTGGTTCCTCCAGTTTGGCTAAATGGGAAGGAAAGAAGGAGACCGGTGCATTGCGTGTGTATAGGGGTTACGACTGTGGGTGATAAGATGTCCAGATTGTATGGTGGAGTGGCGCGTTCGACTAGAAAGGAAGAGGACGACCTTTGCGGAGGTGGTGAGAAAGCAAGAGGAGAAAGGTAGTCAGGTAGGGCAAATTGTGTTTTCAGGCCGATCCGGACTGCCTCAAGCGGACCCATCTTTTCGAACCATGTATAATGGGCTGAGAAAGATTGATAAGAAGAAATTTTCGTGGGCTGAACAAAGAAAGTGGGTTGATCAACTGGGGCACAATCAAAGGACGCGGGTTAGGAAACTCTAGCGACCCATATCCATACAACTCGTCAAGCCCTTTAATTCATTAAAAGAAAAAGTTAAGGGTGCTGTGAGGGGTGTCGAAACGGATGATACTATGTCGTGCAAAGAAAGTGAGGTTAGGGTTCCCGAAAGCGTAAAGATGGACATCTCAATGGGGTGTTTGGGGGATGAGGAAGGTGCCGAAGCTGATATCGATGAAGGTATGTATGTCGACTCCATGATATCTGAGGAGGACTTTGACATAGGGGAGATGAGTGACATGGAAGGGCATACGAGTATGGATAAGGCATTTTCCATGGCTTTGGTGAATGTTACGCAAGTTGATGGGAAGACGATTCCTGGGTACAAGGAGGATGCAGCGCTAGATGTTACTCCCATTCGGTGTGAAAGTCCACTAAGGTTGGGCGAGGAAGCAGAGAAAACTCTATAGGAACAATATTCAATGTGGGTTAAAATAAACTTCTTAAAGGTGAGTAAATTATTTGGTATGTCCTGTGATGGGTTTGAACAGGGTGTTTAGTTTGCTGGAGGAAATAGAAAATAGGTATAAGATGGTAGAGGGGAGAGAAAATATGAAAGAAAAAGGGGAAGAAATTAGGGGAGGGGGGAAGCAGGGAATTAAAACGATTGGAGTGGTCACTCAAGGAGGAAGGTAAAAAATGTAAAAGGGGGGAGGTGAGTCAATCTATTAGGTGTACCTTATGATTGGAAAAACAATATCATGGAATGTGCAGGGGGTAAATGACAGAAAAAAGAGAAGTATTATAAACAGGTGTCTGAGAAGATGGAAACCGGAGATAGTCTATCTACAAGAAACCAGAATGGAAGAGATTAATAGTGGGATTATCAGTAGTTTATGGGGTGCTAAGAAGGTGGATTGAAAGTTTGTACCTGCTATGGGGTCGGATGGAGGAATTCTGGTTATGTGGGATAATGAAAAATACAATTGTAAACGGTATGAGGTGGGCCAGGTGTCTCTGTCGGTGTTGCTTGAAAATTGTGTCAGTGGTGGAGAGTGGGTATTCTCGGGGATATATTGTAGAGGGAACAAAGAGGGAAAAAAGAAGTTAAGGGAGGAACTTTTAAGCTGTAAAAGTAGATGGGGGGTGGGATGGGTGGTTGGGGGGGATTTCAATATGGTGTTGCACATGAAGGAAAGGATGGAGGCAATTACAAGTCATGGGGAAATTGATGAGTTAAGAGATATGATCAATATTCTTAAGTTGGTGGATCTACCACTTGGAGGAGAGGAGTGGACATGGTCTAGCGCTCGGGAGGCCACATCTCGGTCGAGAATTGACCGATTTTTAATATCTAACAATTCGTTACTAAAGCTTGCAGGTCTAAAGCAGAAGGTCCTGGGTAGGCCTATATCGGACCACTTCCCTATATGTCTAATACCTGATGGCATTATTTGGGGACCATGTCCTTTTAGGCTGATTAATAAATGGCTGAAGGTAGAGGGTTTCAGGAAATTGATTGGCAGGGTGCGAGGGCAGAAGAGGGTGAGGGGAACGACAAGTTTTATTTTTGCTGCTAAATTAAAGGCATTGAAGGAGGAGATCAAAAAATGGACTAGAGAGGAGGAAGGGATGCTGGAGAGGAGAGTTAGGGATAATTTCAAAGAGTTGGAAGATTTAGACAACAAAAAATGCTGTGAGAGGATTAGATAATGAGGATCGGGCTAGGAGGGAGACTACAAAGGGCAAAATTGCTACTTTTTTTAATATGGAAGCGATTTCATGGAAGCAGAAGGCTAGAAAGAAGTAGTTGCAGGAAGGTGATAAGAATACAAAATATTTTCACAGTTTAGCCAATTACAGAAGAAAAAATAATTATGAGGAAGAACATAGTTTGGAAGGCGAGCCGGTTAAAGGCAATGAAGCTAGGGAGGGTGTTAAACCCTATTTCCAGAAGTTGTTCAAGGAGGAGGAGGTTGTTAGACCAAACTTTGAGAGGTTAGATTTTAAGTAGTTAAGGGAGGAGAGTAGAGTGGGGTTAGAGATATCTTTCATTGAAGAGGAGATAAGGAGCTGTCTTGAGGAGTGTAATGAGGAGAAAGCGCCGGGTTCGGATGGTTTTAATTTATTATTTTATAAAATATTTTGAGAAGTGATAAGAAGGAGGTGGTGACTGTTTTTAATAACTTCCATAGAACGGGTTCTTTCATTAATTCTATTAATACTGTTTTTTTTTGTTATTATACCGAAGGTGGTCGGTGCTAAAAATATTAAAGATTTCAGACCTATTAGTCTTATTGGCAGCATTTATAAGCTTATATCTAAAGTGCTAGCAAGAAGGATATCTAAGGTGCTTGGAGAAGTCATCGGAGAAAATCAGAATGCTTTTGTGGAGGAAAAGCAAATTTTAGATGCTGTGATGATTGCTAATGAGATTGTTGATGAGCTGGTGGGAAAGAAAAAAGAGGGTGTTATATGCAAAATTGATATGGAAAAGGCCTATGACCATGTTAATTGGAGTTTCATGGATGACATGCTAGGAAGATTGAGGTTTGGAAGTAAATGGAGAAGATGGGTTTTGATTTGCATTTCTACCACTTCTTTTGCTGTGCTGGTTAACGGAGGGCCCTCTAAATTCTTTAAGGCGTCAAGAGAGCTTCCGCAGGGGGACCCATTATCGCCTTTACTGTTTATTACTGTTATGGAAGCTTTTAGTAGAATGATGGCTAGCGCGGGGGATTTGGGTGTTTTTAAGGGTGTTGAGATGAGAAGGTGGGTGTCCTAGGTGAAGGTGTCTCATTTATTCTTTGCGGTTGATTCACTGATTTTTTGTAAACCGTGTATTCAAACTTTGATGCACTTAAGGTGTATCCTCATTGGTTTTCAAATGGTGTCCAGACTCAGGATAAATATGGGAAAGATCGAATTAATTAGAGTTGGTGGTGGGGGTGACGCGAGGCGATTGGCGGCTGTTTTGGGGTGTAAGGTGTCGACATTACCGATTAAATACTTGGGTTTACCTCTTGGTGCTGATTATAAAAATGTCATGACTTGGGATCCTATTGTCGAATTGTTTGAGAGGAGATTGGCCAGTTGAAAAAGGAACTATTTTTCGAAAGGGGATAAACTCACATTAATCAAAAACACCCTTGCAAATCTACCAATTTATTACCTATCCATATTAACCATTCCGGCAAGCATTGCGGAAAACAGCAAGTACAAAATGAGTAAAAACCCCCAGTATAGACTGGTACGATTCAATTCAACATTTTGTTTGTTCGGGTTTGATTGTCATAGCTCTCTATAATTCGAATTAGGTTTATCATTAGATGAATTGCATTGCTAATATTGACCCTAAAAAAGAAACGGTAGGTACAGCTAATCCATGAACTGCCAACCATCATACTATAAAAATTGGATAGGTTCGATCTATGGTCATAGGGTCCTCCTAAAAAAATCTACTAAATTCGTCGAGTTGTTCCAAAGAATCAAAACGGCCAGTTATTAATGGAATTCCTTGTCTGCTCTCTGTAAAATACTCGTTTGGACGAAGGCTTCCAAACACATTATAAGCTAAACCCGTGCTGACGAATAACCAACCCGCAATGAATAGGGAAGGTATAGAATGATGACTTTGGGTTGCACCAAGCCGGAAACCAAGTAGATTTATTTTGTCCCATAAGCCTCCACTACTATATGTATCGTGTGATATGTTGACATATTCGTCATATACGGTTGTATCTTCCAATACGATAGTTATATGACAAGTGGGTCTTTTTATCGGATAACTCCGTCCTCAGGCTCGAGGTTTGAATTTTTTTACAGTATTACCCTCGTTTATTTCGGCTTTACTAACAACTAAACTCGTTTCGTTGAAACCCATATTGTGACTAGCGTTTGCTGCTGCCGAATAAACTAATTTAAAAATGGGGTAATATGCTCGATAAGGCATGAGTTCTAGTATCATAAGTGTTTCTTCATAGGAATGTCCACGAATCTGATCAATTACTCTTCGTGCTTTATGGGCAGACATGCGTATATGTTGACCTAAAGCGTATACTTTTGTATCTGATTTCTTCTTTCTTTTACTTATCATAAGGTTCACCTCTCACTAATGCATCTATATTTATTTGAATTTATTTTATTAACGACGAGATTTATTATCATTTTTTGCATGTCCGTGGAAATTTATAGTAGGTGCAAATTCTCCCATTTTGTGTCCTACCATACGATCTGTTATATAAACAAGTGTTCCCTTCCATTATGGATAGTGATAGTATGTCCGATCATTGTGGGTATAATGGTCGATGCCCGGGACCAAGTTGTTATTATTTCTTTTTCCGCCTTTGTATTAAGCTTATCTATTTTTCTTAATAAATGATTTGCTACAAAAGGGTTTTTTTTTTTAGTGAACGCGTCACAGTTAATTAGCTCCTTTTTTTTTTAAAGACGAAGAAAGGAATTCAATTTTCTCTCCTATTTACTACGGCGACGAAGAATCAAATTATCACAATATTTATTCCTTTTTCTACTTCTTCTTCCAAGTGCAGGATAACCCCAAGGGGTTGCGGGTTTTTTACTACCAATTGGAGTCCTTAAACTTGAAAAGATCCAATGTAGATTTCTATGTAGCGATGAGGTTGGAGACAGAAAATATCATCTTGTTAGATTGGAGGACGTTAAAAAGGGAGTGGGGGAGGGGGGTTTGGGATTAAGATCCATTATGGATATGAACAAAGCTCTTCATGGGAAGTGGTTATGAAGATTTCTTAGCGAGAAGGACAGGTTGTGGAGGAGGGTGATTGTGTCGAGGTGAGGGGATTGGGAGAAAGAGAGGGGAAGAAGAGAGAGGTTTAGACCGCATGGCAAGAGTCTGTGGAGAAGAATAAGGGATGGCAGAAAATTTTTTTTGAGCTGTGTAGGGTGGAAAGTGGGGAAGGGGGAGGAGATTAATTTCTGGCACGATGAGTGGACGAGGGAGTTCAAACTTAAAGACAGATTTCCTGGGATTTTCGTAATTGCTAGTGATAAGGAGGCAAAGGTGGAGAAGTTTTTTGAAGGTGGTGAGGGTGATAGAACATGGTGTGTTAAAATTAGAAGGAATCTACAAGATTGGGAGATTGAGGAATACAGTAACCTATTGTTCTGTTTAAATAAAATCAAGTTGAATGGAAGTAATGATGAGAGGATTTGGAAGCTAAATACGAATGGGGATTTTTTGATTAAGTCGTTATACTGCACCTTGAGCAAAAAGAGTGATGTACGGAACGTGACTGCACCTTTCAAGCTTATATGGAAAGTGAAGCACCTCCGAGGGTGGCGTTTTTTACTTGGGAGGCGGCGAAAAACAGCACATTGACTATTGACATGTTAAAAAGAAAAGGAAACATTATGGTGAATAGATGTTATTTTTGCAAAACTAATGAGGAATCATGTTACCATTTATTATTGCGCTGTCCTGTGATTAACAACATTTGGACTATGGTTTATGGGCTCTTGGGTTTGTTTTGGGTTAGAGCCAGTAAAGTTAGTAGGGAACTTTGGGTTTGTTTTGGGTTAGAGCCAGTAAAGTTAGTAGGGAACTTTGGGCGTGGGCGGGTTATTGTAAAAAGAATAGACATACATTCCTTATTCTACTTACCATTTTTTGGGTTGTGTAAAAAGAAAGAAATGCGAAGGCTTATAAGGCCATTGAAACTGATATTGAAAACATTAAAAACAAATGGTTTCATACTTTTGGGTTTATCTTGTTAGGTCATGATGTGAAAGAGTTGGAAGACTTAGGTCTCCTCTCGAACTACTTGATAGCTTTGTAACTATTTTGTATACGTGCGGTACCCCCTTAGTACCTTTGTGAATATATTTTATTTCTTTTATTTCAAAAAAAAAAACAATATCAACTTTGCATTGATTTTCAACAATACTGCTTGTTTTTGGGTCTTGTAAGCATAGAAAAATCGACTTGTAAGCATGTGTTATTTAGATGTCTGGAGGTTTACAAGCTGTGGACTTTGGTCTATATGCTGTTGGCATTAGTTTTTTTCCTTTTTTCTTTTTGAATCTAGGCTGTTGGGCATTTGTTGGGTGATGACAGGATCAGTGAGGGAAGAAATTTGGGTGTGGAAGGGTATACGAGGTTGGCGGAAACAAATGGACATAATACCACTCTCTATCTTTTGGGTCGTTTGAAAAGAGTTGAATAAGAGGGCTTTTGGGGGGTTTTGAGGAAAGAAATCCCCTAACTGTTTTTTGGATTGTTTGGAAGGAAATGAATTTGAGCGTTTTTGAGTGAATTGAAAATGATATTACAAAGATTAGAAATAGATGGTTTCAATTATTTGGATTGCTAATTATTGGACATAACTTGTATAGGATGGATGATTTTAGGTATATAATAGAGTCCCTAATAAATATGTAATACTTTTATACATGGGTTGCACCCCTTTTATGTTTTGTTAATATATTTATACTTTTTATTTTGAAAAAAAGAGGACTTTTGAGGGAGTTGAGAATGTTAATAATTTTGATATTTTAAAGAATAAATGATTTTAGACTCTTAGTTTTTTGTTACAAGGTCATTTTTCCGTTTCTATGAAGGATTTAACGGAACTTGTTAATATATTAATAGATTTGTAAATGTTGTAAATAGGCGGCACCTCCTTGGTGACTAAATTAATACAATATCACATTTTATATTTCAAAAAAAAAAAAAAATTGATGGTTTTCCTTCCGATTTTATTCTATCCTCTCATCTCATAGAACCCTGCCCTACAGGTAGACTTCTCAAACAAAGTTTTTAACTTACCGAATTCAAAATTTTAAACCCTAAACCCTAATTGCTTTTCTTTATTTGTAACATGCTACTCAAAAATAAAATATTAATAATAATCAACCTGCAATTTTGAAGAACTACCAGTTCTATCCTCTCATCTTACAGAACCCTGCCCTACAAGTAGACTTCTCACACAGTTTTTAACCTACCGAATTCAAAATTTTGAACAGGAAGGCTTCCTAATTGCTTTTCTTTATGTGTAACATCCTACTCAAAGATAAAATATTAATAATAATCAACCTGCAATTTTGAAGAACTACCAGTTAGCTCTCATGTCTATGTAATGATTTTACACCACTTCATAGATCATTAAATTTTTTTGAAATAACTTCATAGATCATTAAATTAAAATGTGCTTAACACGGGGGCCAATATATATATTTTTTGAAATAAAAGTATAGAAGTGTATTATTAACATTGGTATCAAGGGAGTACAACCTGTATACATATTATTTATAGGTCAATAAGGTGATCAATGATCCATCTTATTAATGTCATGACCCAAAAGCATAGAACCAAAAACGTGGATCTATCTATTTCTAATATTACCCATCTCCCTCTCAATACCCTCAAAAACCTTAGCATTCCTCTCCTTCCACACAACCCAAAAGATAGAGCGAGAAATCAATAATAAATAGCGTTTCTTTTCACATAAGCCTGCCCGAGCACACAACTCATCCTAATTATCCACGCCATTACCCCAGTAATTCCTAGATGGCTATACACCATGGTCCAAATATTAAAACCAGAGGCACCAAAGTATGATGTGATCGCAAGATTTCTCCTGCATTTTATATAAAAAGCATCTGTTAACCATGGTTATACCCCTCCTCTTCAACTTATCAATTGTCAAAATGCATTTTTTGCTCGCTTCTTAAGCAAAGAAAGCAACTTTAGGAGGGGCCTTTGCCTTCCAGATCTGTTTTGCCGAAAAAAGAACATCCTCATTGTCATCCACACTTGTTAAGTGCTTGTAGAAATTCTAGATGTAGCAATGGCAAAAATATTTCTAGAAGTAGCCTCCACCACCACCATATTTAGGACTTTACTTGAACAAGATCTGTTCCGTAAGCTCGTACTTTTGTATCCTTGAGTTCTAAGAAAACAGGATCTCAAGTCTGGTGGATGAATCGTGACCATGCGATCAGAACGTGATTAATGGTGGAGACAATTCTTGAACCGTTGATTTTATAGAGGATCGTTTTCAGTTGGGTTTAATCCTAGCTAAGGTTGTCACCTGATTATTTGATAAACTAATCAAAACATGGGGGCCAATATCTCCCCCTGTTGGTCAGGGAACCCTCCCCATGCTCATGGAGAAGTGTTCGAGTCCTATGGTGGTCTAAGTCACCCCAAGTCCCAGATCATTTAATTAACATCTCATTGCATGCTACAAATGGTACTAGAGACTAGAGGGGTAGCTGACTTGAAGTCCATAAAGTTACCTCTTCTAGTAAATAAATAAGGAGTAAGATGAGAATAGAAATCACAACTACCCAGTAAAACCTTGTATACCCAAGTAGAGATTTGCTACTAAACTGATTTGAAGAGTGCAACCAGCAATAAGTCTCAAACTATATTTCATTAAAAGCTCCAAAAAAATCCTTTCTATCCCCTAAATTATCAATACACTGATGGGGAAAAAAACAGAATAAATCTAGACTGAACTTTATGTCTCGGTCTGTGTCTCATTGATGTAGGAAAAATAAGATTTATTCGGGCAATTAGGTACTTAAGGGGAGAAAAAACCTAGAGATTGCACCTATTGTTTCTTAGACATCACATTTAAGAAGTTTTAAGCACCACATTTAAGGGGTTGATTACATTCTACACCCAGAAAATTGAGAAACTCTTAAAAATATTATTGAAGAGGACAAGCTCTGCTGGAAACTGAAAAAGAATGGCCAATTTTCTGTTAATTCCTTCTACCATCAATTGAACCAACCCAACAATAATGTTTCTAGGGACTTTCCTTCCAAAATTATATGGTAATCTGGCGCCCCTCCCAGAATCTCTTTTTTCGCTTGCGAGACTGCATTGGAAAGGATTCTCACTATTGACAATTTGATGAAAAAAGGTCTCCCTATGGGAAACAAATGCTTTTTCTGCAGACTCAGCCAGGAATCCTGCAACCACCTTCTCCTTGGCTGCACTCTTCCTTATAAATTATGGTCTATGGCATTGGGACTCTTAGGCCAATCTTGGGCAATGGCTGGCACGATCAAATCTGAATTATTGGCATGAGAAGACATTAACAGCAGGAAAAAAGCTATTCGCATCATACCCCTTACTTTATTTTGGGTTATTTGGAAAGAGCGCAACAATCGTCCTTTTGAAGAGAAGGAAGCGGGCTTTAATACTATCAAGGACAACTGGTTTCACTATTTTGGCTCTAATGTCCAAGGGCATAACCTTAATTGTATTGATGACTTTGTCTACATTGTAAATATGCTAATCGATATGTAAATAACTTTTGTACATGGATGGTGCCCACTTAGAACCACTTTAATATAACTCTTCCTACTTTTATTTCATCAAAAAAAAAAAAAAATTGAAGGATCAATAATGAAATTACAAGGCCATCTATATCTATAAGAAGCTTTTTTTAACTAAAAATAAACTATAAAACAGTAAACTAATAGAAGCAGGTATATTAATCCCAATATGAATAGGAAATATTACTAATAATATTAGGAATACTAATTCTAATACAAATAGGAAACCAATAAGAATAAATTCATAAGTTACTTTATAAAAATACTCCCCCAATATAAATAATATAATAGTTTTACATTTAAAAGAATTATTATTTTTTGAACTAAAAAGTATGATGTACGTGTTACTACATGCACCAAGGGGGTGCAAAACCCATTCACAAAAAAAATTAGCATTTCAAATAGCATATCAATTAAGTTACAAAATTCTTAAAGGAATACAAGTCTTATTTCAAAATCAAAGCACCAAGGGATTGGAACCATCTCTCTCTAATTCTATCAATGCCTTCTTCCACTCCCTAAAAACTCTTCTATTCCTCTCTTTCCAGATAACCCAGAAAATAGCCAAAGAAATGAGTCCCAAAACCTTCCTCCGCCTCACAATATCCTTCCAAGCCCAAATCTCATCCTTGATCCTACCTGCCAACACTCTTTTTTTTTTTTTGAAATAATACCTGCCAACACCCAATTATATCCCAAAAACCCAAAAGTCGTAGACAATAAGTTGTATGCAATAGGACATTGAAGAATAATGTGATCACAAAGTCTCCTCTGCGCTCTAGAATAGACAACACCAGTTCACAAAAGTCTTTCCCCTCTTCAGAGCTTGTCTATAATCAAAATGCTACCACGAGTAGCCTCCCAAGTGAAGAAAGCAATTCTAGGTGGTGCATTTATTCTCCAAATCTGTTTAAACAGAAAATGTTCTTCAACGTCCACTCTCTTTAGTTAGATAATTATAGCAAGACCCCATAGTGAATGGACCCGTAGGGCTTAGATTCCACAGGGGTTGATCAAGATCCTCATTGAGAGACACAAAAGCTAAAACATGTAACAATAGTATATACTCTTCAATCTTCCAATCATTTAAATTGTGCATCACTTCCACATACCATTTCGTCCTCCCCAACCCTCCAATATAAGCCTCTCTTACAGTCAAGTCTTGGTCACAAGCTATAGCAAAAATTTGTAGGAACCTCTCTCTCAAAGCATAAGTCAACACTCTCCCCATCACCAACTCTCCACTTAATGCACTCCTCAAATTTCTCTCTCCCAGTACATATCTTCTTCCATAAACCAGTCCCATTAGTTCTAATCAATACCTTAGGGAATCTCCCTCTATGAATTTAAAAGAATTATAACTTTTAATTTATTTTTGTATAACTCTTTTTGCGCTGTTTGGAGAAAACTTGCCCACGAGTTTTGAAGTGACTAAGGATGTAAAACCTTGACCTTCAAGCTTTCCCATGAAAACTTTAACAACTTTGTGTTTGGTTGTTGTCGCTAATACCTAAAATGATGGACAAGTTTCTCTAAGAGTGTTAAATATGATGGAATGATGAAATCAACATGTCGACCAATTGGTATGTCAAATCTATTGTTGTATGGAAAATTTCATAGAGTTGACTCTTGGGAAAAGATATTGAGCATAGGAAACTATAATGATTCTTCTTGCCCTTATTCTTTAGAGTCCGATAACATGCACCCTAACAAAAGAGAGATACTTATTTGTTAACTAGGAGCTAAATGATCATTCTCGTGGGATACATAAACATCATTTTTTTCTTGCACCTCTTCCTTTCCTTTTATTCCATGCAAGTTATTCTTCGTTGGGCATTCATATCTCATGTGCCCACTGTGTCCACATCCATAGCACACAACTATCAACACTTCCACATCAAATATTCTTCCA
This sequence comes from Carica papaya, assembly GCF_054855325.1. NCBI lineage: Eukaryota > Viridiplantae > Streptophyta > Magnoliopsida > Brassicales > Caricaceae > Carica > Carica papaya. The sequence continues at coordinate 36,144,332 of NC_142311.1, forward strand.
CATCAAGAGACACTAAGTAAGTTAGTGTTATAGTGGCAAGAGGTTGGCGAATCAACTCTTTTAATATCAACTCTTAGTCCTATCTTGAATCGAAATGCTACTTGACTACCATCTTCAACCTTCTACATGTACTTAGTTATTGACATTTTTTTAGATACAAAGTGTGACTTAGTTACTGATATATTATCCTGGACTTAAGTGTAAGCTTGGTCACAAAATTTGTTAAAATAGTTTGGAGGCAAGTACTTTTCACAAAGAATAGGTTTCATCTCATACCACATTCCAATTGTTGGTTGCCTCCTTCTTGTTATATTTTCATCAATAGTGTACCACCATGTTTTTGCAGGCTCAACCAATTTTATCTTAGCAAATCAAACTCTTCATGCATCTAACATGCCATACCAATTGAAGTACTCTTCCATTGAATTAAGCCAATCAAGGAAGAAACCGAGATCTCTTCTTCCATAAAAATCAAGAACTTCGACCTTTACCCTCCTGGTAATATCTTTGAAATTATCTTCAATATACAGCTTGTTCAATTTGTACATCTTGAATTAGTGGACGTACTTGTGTTGTGCAAAAGTCTCTTAGTTGTTCGAAGATTGTCTCAATAGTGTTTTGCATTGTTTCTAATCTAGTATTAGTGACTGTCTCATATGACTCAAATTTAGCATTCAATTCAGCATAAGTCATCACTGTTGGAGCTTAATTTCTCCTTGAAAAAGTGGTTGAACTGAGAACTCACTGAAGAAGTAAAAACAAAACAGATTGTTCAAGGTCTACGGCAGCTGGCCACATGTGGGCTTCACGCATCGGCTTCCAGTCAACAAACAGTTGCAGCTGTTTGGATGCAATGGTGCAGAAGTGCCGATTTAGGCGAGCCAAAGGCTGTGGGAGCTTCCGTCAGTGAGTTTGGCAGTTTAAGATGGAGTTTCGAAATGCGGCTTCAGGGGTTGATTGACCAGACCTTTCAGGAGCTGATGGTAGTGGCAATGTCAACCACCTTCAATAGGTTTGATCAATGGTGCTGACGACTATTTTAGGATTTATGATTTTTTAAATGGAATTGGGACTAGTTGGGTGAAAAGTTTTGAGAATCTGGGTGTAGAATACTTTTAGCTCTGATACCAATTTGATGTAGGATAAATATGGTTGATTTAAGCTAATTGGGGATTAAGGACAAAAAAACCTAGATATCACATCTAAAGTTTCTTAGACATCACATCTAAGAGTCTTAAACACTACATTTTAAGTGTTTGATTGCATCACACAACCAGAAAATTGAGAAACTCTCAAAAATATTATTAAAAAATTTGAATTATCAATAAGTGAAAATTATAAAGCCATTTATAACAATCTATAAGTAATTTTTCCTAACTAGAATAAGACTAGGAAATAGTAAACTAATAGAATTAGAAATACTAATCTTAATAAGAACAAAAAACAAGCATTTATAATATTTTTTTGAAATAAAAATACAAATACTAATAAATTTAAGAATACTAATCCTAATAGAAATAAGAAAATACTAATAAGAATAAAAATCATAAATTACAAAAACTCTCCTCAATAATATGGACTTCTAAATAATATAATAGTTTTACATCTAAAAGAATTACAACTTCTAATCTATTTAGGCATAACCCATTGCACCATCCATTCACATTAACACATTTTAATAATCTCCTCAACCAATAACAAAACTGAACAAATAAAATTAACCATCATCACAGAGGATGAACAAAAGAATATTAAAGGAACAACCAACATTATAAAGCAAACAGATCCATACTACTGCTGATAGTTCTTCAATTTAAATACTTAAACACTCATTTCCTACGTAAGTTTACAATATTTCCATTAACAAAGCAAAGTGCTATATAAGTACGCCTCGCCTTCAATAAGACTAAGTTAGCCCCTTTTCATTCCTTAATCTAAGGCTGGTGGACAGAAAATTTTCACAAATCATTTCAAATATAAACAGACCAAAATAATAAGATAAACATTGGAATTCCACAAATGCTTGCATTCTTCTAATCCCTAAACTATGAGAAAGATTGACCAGGACTTCCATGCACATATCACGGGTAGAATTACCAAAATATTTTGTCCAGTCAGCAGGAAGAAAAATTAGCAAGCACACTCCTCTATAAAGAAAAGCAAGGCACACCATTTGATAAAGATAGACCTCACTATCCCAACCATACATTTCCAAGAAATCAATCAGAGAAATACCAGTGAAATATCTGCGTAACAGTGTACCGTAACATGGTTGATGGCTACATTAACTTGTAATCACCATGAAACTAAGAAACTCATAATAATTGTGGAAAAATTATCTTAGGTAACTGTCGGAAAAGGTTCTCACATTTGCTGGGTTCCAAAGAAGTAAACCAGCACTTTTTTCCAGTCAGCTGGATAACCCCATTTTTCTGGCTCGCTTACCTGCAATTAACAGCTGGAATGATAAGCCCAACAAGCAACCTATTCCACCTAACTAAACTACAGGAAAATATAATGAAAGGTCGGAAATTCTACTGCTTAGTGGGGCAGTGACGATTGGGTAGAGAGGGGCATCAATCAATCTATTTCAGGCAATAAAGCATTTCAACAACAATAAAGCATGCTCCCCAGAGATTCCTCACAGAATAAATTTTCCGTTTTCAGAGTCTTCACTACGAGCAAGAAATAGGTATAAAGATCTCGCTCAATTGCATCAAGATATATGCTTGTCAGTTACCCCAGTAAAACACCAAGACCAAAAAGCACATGCTGATCATACAAGAAATCCACAACAATTCCTCTTTTATCCAGACGTCAACCTCCTATAATAACCAAAACCAGTCGAACGTGCAACTTAATGCAACAAAAAACCTCAGTCAAACGAATATTAGACTACCATAACGATCAAAAGGAAAAACTCCCCAGTGAAATACCAGCATTGAAGCATTGAAGACATTGGCATGCAACAGGTAAACCTAATTAGGCACATCCCTCCTCTGCCCAATCAGTGAAACACCGGGATTGCCAGGCAATCCACAAAAAGCACCCATATAATTGCATAAATAGCCGCATAAACAGAAATAATTATAAAGAGGCGAAAAAGAAATGTTCGCTTACCGTGGCAGGCCAAGCAGGGAAACCTTTGACTTTGGCAAGCACAAGATCG